>NW_020271732.1:79328-81044 GCF_003268045.1 Sipha flava
GTGCCTTTTATATTATTCACCTATCTCGCAATAGGCGTTTAGTTAAATAACCGAGCATTTGACTATGTTTCACCCATGGGCATTTATATCAACATTCCCGATTTGACCTTATTACGCCCACAACATGTGTATATATTTATAGTGGTCGTTTTTTTCAAATACGGATCGTAGTTGAAAAAAAAATATAACATTATTTCTCCAACATAATTCGGTCTCACAAGACATAGCCTACAGGCTACGTTACCACTGCCACAACCGAGTTTTGTTAGCTATATTATAACGGATGACATCAAGCCGCAAATGACTATGGCGGCGGTTGCTATTGGATACCGGCCCCGTTTTCGGTGCGCACGAATCAATAAGACGTCGTCCGTGCCCGTACCGTGTGGAACATGATAATAATAATAATATTAACGATATTACTTCTTCCGAATCATTACAACTCCACAACCACTAATTTCTAGACGCAAAAACTATCATCCATGAACTTATTTCGAACCAATTGCAATACCTGTAGTCAACACCAAACTCAACGGAATTAAGACTACCATAGGATTCAATATTCTAAAGTCGACATAACATCATAATACATAATTTATAGAGCCGTTGGCCTGTTGTAAATCAGAAAAATGAGACATGTACTAAACAGGCACTTATGTACAATTTACAAATCATTATATTTTTGGACTGGTTTAATGTCCACCTCCACCCACGTTGATCGACACTTAAGTAAAATGAGTCACCGAGTAGGCCATTTCATAACAGCTTGACGATTACTCTACACATGAAAAAATTGAAATTGTGGAACTGACCGAGAATACAGAAACATCATAGACAACTAGGAAATATTTGGAAGCCCAATGCGAAGCACCGGTTCTCGACCTTGGCACGCCACAAAAAAAAATCATCTAGTAAGTCAGGTAAATAAAACTCCATGGATTGATTAAATAGTTCATGCAAATGTATTCTGACATAGTTATTTCATACAGTTGAGGTTTAGTTAATCAAGAAAAAATAAAAATATTACTGATACTATTATTGTAATGTCTGAATGCAATCACGTCGATGCGCGTGCGTGCAAAGTCCGGGCCCGGAGATCGAGTAAGCGCGCATGCGTACGACTCTAGGGCCAACAATCACGTCGATGCGCGTGCGTGCAAAGTCCGGGCCCGGAGATCGCGTAAGCGCGCATGCGTACGACTCTAGGGCCGACAATCACGTCGATGCGCGTGCGTGCAAAGTCCGGGCCCGGAGAACGCGTAAACGCGTATGCATACGAATCTAGGGCCGTCAATCATGTCGATGCGCGTGCGTGTAAAGTCCGGGCCCGGAGATCGAGTAAACGCGCATGCATACGACTCTAGGGCCGTCAATCCCGTCGATGCGCGTGCGTGCAAAGTCCGGCCCGTGCGTTCGTGTCAACGCGTATGCCTGCGACCCCCAGGCCGGATGATTATTCCCACGCGCGTGCATGCGACTGTAAGGCTGGCAATCGCATAAACGCGCATGCGTACGACTCTATGGCCGACATTCACGTCGATGCGCGTGCGTGCAAAGTCCGGGCAGTGCGATCGTTACAACGCGCATGCGTGAGACGTCCGGGCCGGGAGATAGCTCCCACGAGCGTGCATGCGACTGTAGGGCTGGCAATCGCGTAAACGCGCATGCGTACGACTCTAGGGCCGACAATCACGTCGATGCGCGTGCGTGCAAAGT
>NW_020271732.1:90999-92042 GCF_003268045.1 Sipha flava
TATATTTTAACGCTTATTTTTGGAATTCTGGATTTATTTACAGTACACTCATTACTGTGAGTTTGTGCACTCCTAATATTCACTACTAGCAGTGGTGTTCCCATAGGGTATACTACATATATTCTCAGATCTCAAGCACTTCGTGAAGAAGTATTAAAAGTAATCAGTTTTTTCAAGTTTTAATTTTGGCCTAATCTTATAATAGATATTCAGTTTTCCCTCATACGATTATTGTATTATTATGAAATAATTATTGGCGGTATACAATGTATTTACAATGGTATTGATTTGTTTAAATAACTTTAATTTATATTTCTGTGAAAAATAAAAATTTCAAGTTTTTATTAATACTTACAACCCTATTTCACAATCATCATCTAAATTATAAAAATCTTCATGTTCATACATTCGTCAGCGTAGTATACTCTCAACAAAATTATGGAAACATCACTGACTACTAGCCACCCACTGGGCGTCCGAGCTCGATCGATTTTCCGTTGCCGGGGAAAACATCGAATCACGTTCCCGTTCAGTCGACCACCCACAAAAGCATATGCTTTATTCAATAATTTGATAAATGTTCAATATCCACTGTCTTATGAACATTTTTATTTTACATTTTTATTCATTGAATTAAGTATTAGACAGTTATACAATTTTAAATTTTCATTAATTTTTAAATATTTGTTCCGGAATATTAATAAATTCTTATTACAGTCAGGTATTACAGAGAAATTTTTGTTCATTGAAAACATGGCCAAGTCTAATACTCCCAATTAACAAAAAAATTAACCAATGGTTTAATTTATTGTAAATACCAAAAGTATTTTTAAAGTTTATAATAAATTACTTCAGATATGAAATTCCTTTTTATCCTTTTTAGATTTGAAAATATCGTTTCATTTGTTGCAGAGGAAACAGGAAGTATTACTAAGATTATTTTACATTGGAAATTATTTTTCTACAATGTTCTATAAAATATGTAGTATACAAACATTGCAAACGCATAATATAAATCAAGGTATGTTTGGTTACAAAGTAAT
>NW_020271732.1:92052-387086 GCF_003268045.1 Sipha flava
ACATCCATTTTTATACTGTACATAAAATTTTACATTGTTGTAAATCCATTTCGGACTGCAGTGCAGTCGATAAAATATAGCAGCCCGTAACAGAATGAAATAGTTATTATAAAGTTGTCATCTCGTCGTATATAAACCAAACTTTCGGAGATACTTGGGTCTTAGCCCACTCAACCCCCCTCCCTCTAAGTCCGACTCTATACATGAGCTCTAACCGTCCAACGTAATGAATGGAAATCGTTAAAAACCAGAATCGAGTATAAATTGATTAATCGTATGCGAAACGCATTTTTTTCCATCGATGTAAAAACTAATTTAGAGTTTAAACATATGGTCGTATAAACTACGTGATAGTTAAGGCTTGAGGGGCCACATACCAATTGTTTGCGTACAAAAAGATATATTAAAAATAATACTTTTATACCTACTTAACATATAATAAAAAGAAAATATTTAAAAAAAAGTTCGATTTCAATTTTTTTTTCGTATTTTTACACGTCTATTATAGACCGTAATAAAAATATTTTTAATGTGTTAAACGTTCATGTTTCGTGGTATTCGATGACATGGTAAACTACCAAAAAACTTGAAGGAAACATTTGTATAGGTGTAAGCTCACAAAATTACGATAAATACGGCCGCGCACAACGAAAAGGTCGAGTTGGTGAATATTGTACGCAGTGCGGGCGATCGAATACATACCACGAGCACAGTTTCCGGTGACTATCGATCGCTTTGTGGCGGTTGCAAGGGGGTGGCGAGAGGTACCTACGACCCGGGCAGAATTCCCGGGAGAGCGCAAAAACGAAAACCTCGCGTTAAAAATTACAACGGTCAGTATCGTATATTTCGCTTAGAAAATCTTTAACATCCTTCGTTAAAATAATTAAAACGATCATCGAAAACAATATCTGATAAGCGTAATGTTTTTAAATTAAAAACGCAAAAGGGCGCATTTCGAAGTTTCGCCCCGGACGTTATGTTCGGTTGCTGCGGCACAGCGATTGGTGCATCAGTTCAATAACAATATTGATCGTATTAATCGCTGAGCTACAGTTTTCAGACATTTAAGCGAACGGCGACCGTCGTGAACTGATAAAACGACAATCGAATCTTTGTTCTCGCACAATCATTCACGCGGGGTTTTCACGATCTTTGTACACGAACCGTACGTTTAATACGATCCCGAACAGTAATATTAGTTTATCCGAAGAGATGACATTGGGGATGTTTTGAGGGAAAAATCGAGAACACCAAGTCAAAACGGACGGACAGCGATTTTCGTCGACATCGCTACGGCGACCATTACAACGTGTCACGTACACAACACGTACAAAATACTACGTGCTGTAAATGCGGTTGCCTATCGTCTACCGGACCGTTTTGCCGTCACCCGTTACCCGTAACGTAACGTTAGTAGGCAACCGCTGCAGCGCGAATGATAAAAATGTAACGTGACTTGTCCGTTTTCGGAGCCAATCCTATGGAACGCGTCGTGCGGGTATTATTTTTTATCCGTACAATGTTTTTCGATGTAAAGGAAAGTGAATTAAAAAAAAAAATCAATCGACAAAAACTACGTGTTTTTTTCAAATACAAGAACAATATAATGCGCGCAATAATAACCGATCTCCAGCAGTATGCGGAAAATGATTTTTTCGAAAGACTAAGGAGCAACAATCGCGCACTGTCGTTCCACGGCATACAGATCGGTCAACGCGTTTTGGTCGGAACTCACGAAAACAAAATCATCTAATGTATTGGGCGAGTTTCAATACAGTTGTTAAACACGTTTCGAGTAAGAATAATAGAATAGTGATACGTTCACATATTTTTTCTACGGCAATCGTCAATAACAATAATATTAATGATAATTAGAGCTCGGATTTCTATGCATTTATGAAACCGAATTATGTAATTGTAAATATATGCTAAAAAACTCAAAATATGTATTTTACCAATACGATTTATTTATTAATATTAGATTATAAAATACGTAATTGTTATCGATAATATAACAGATAACGGGACGGAAAGACCAGTCCCGTAAGTATTGTAGGCTAGGCAATCGTCATGCACCGCATAGAACGCAACACGTATACAAGTCGTAGGGCCCGGGGACGCCATGTTTGATCGTTTGTCCTACGCCACGTTGCCTTCGTCCTTTCGTCCCAGTTCTCGTGCCGGACCGAAAGCACGCATATACCCGGTGGCCAGGACGTTTTACCAGTAAGGGCCTCGCAAAAATCGGATTACATTTGAATTCTGAATACGACTAATCAGTGCCGGATTACCCATTAGGCGAAGTGAGCGGCTCGCCTTAGAGCCTTACTCATAGGGCCCTATGAAAACGGAAAACTATTTTTTTAATACCTGCATTTTGTTTACGAATTTACGGGACAAAACCCATCATGAAATATAATATATATTGAGTTGCAGCTGTTATATGCAGTTATAGTAATAAAATTGTTTTGAAAAAAAATATAATTAATGTAATAAATAATTAATTTTTCTTTCAAATAAATAAAATTTAATAAACATGATTTTATTTATTAATAATAGTTGGTTATTATTAAAGTTGTTTGTTTTAATCGTTGGATAGTAATGTTAAAGATGAGTGTAAAAAATAATTTTGTAGGGCCCAACATTTCAATTGCCTAGGGGCCCACAAATGTTTAATCCGGCACTGCGACTAATGCAATATGGGACGCGAGTTGAGTACGCGTTATCGTACAACACCGCAGCGCCTAGTGCCTCCGTTACATCCGTCGTGTGTTTCCGCGGCGAACCACTAAAATCTCGTCTGCCCGATTCAAGCTTTCGAATATCACGACCACCGTTTATCGGTACGATCGTCAATTATTTTCTCCGTCCGTCACCGACGATCGACAATGATCCGAATACAAATTCCGAACGGCGGCACACGCATAAGCATATCATTCGATTATGCATTTTTTCAGTATTTTTCTTTTTTTTTTTTCCAACGCGTTTACGTGTTCCATGTTACCGCGTCGCGTTCGGCCGATGGCGTCGAGAGCGTCACAAGATGGCCGCCAGTGGGACGCGGTCGTAACTATCGAAATCGTTCTATCGATATCGTACTATCGACCGGGTCGATTGCAAGTGAGACTTCGTGCAGGAGAGAAATCGAGAGAAAACAATCTCGCCGACAACGGGAACGGCGGTCGACGTTCGATGGCCCGCCGTTGCCAACCGGCCAACGTTTCCCGCACGGTTCTGATTATCGCTCCGGGCACCGCGTGAACACTGCGCCGTCCGTCGCCCGTACCGCGATAAATTCGAATCCGTCGTCGTCCAGCGTATGATTGTCCCGTCGACAGATCAGCCGTCTCAGGTCACGGCGTGCTCTGCACGGCACACGCAGTGCCGGCCCGACGGACGGTTTTCGGGACCCTATATTAATTTATGGATTGTTTGCGATATTGATTAAGGGGACGCAAGGGGAGCACGGCCCCGAGGCCCATCTTTATCCCCAAATATATTTTTTTAACGTGTTCAAAAGAGTTTTCAAAAAAAAAAAAAATTAACTCATAGCTCTAATTACCTATAAAATGTGTTCTTTATATATATCGCTTGTTTACTATAACAATAACATAACACGAAAAACAAGATTTTACACAAAACACATTTGAAAATTTTATTTGTAATGATATGATGGCAACGCAATAACGTCCCAACTGCCATCTAGCGGCTAATTTTTGTATATTCACTTATCTTGTTCTTGCAGTATAAAGAAAATCACCAAAATTATTATTATTTGCAAAAACCTCAAAAATGACGATTTTTGTATTATGTCGTTGTTGTAGCAAACAAGCGATATATATAGTGTATAATACTTAAATAATTACATTAATTTATCGAACATATAAATATTTTTTTTTGTATAGTATAAACTTATACAATAAATAATAACATACAGTCCTTAATATGTAATGATATAATTATTTTTAAGTTCAAGTTGAAAGGGAACCTACTAAGTGTATGGTGTCCCAGGGCCAAATTGATCCTTAATCCGGGCTTGGTTGCGATTTGCGTACTGAATTATTTTTTATTTATAAATTAATTAATGTTCGTAATACATGATTTGTGGAGCCCCGTACAAGCACTGGCACCGGTGCGATCGTCCCGCTCGCCATCCTCTAGGGCTGGCACTGGGCACACCCATCGGGTCGCTCGAACCGATGGACGAGAATCGAAAACTCCACCGACAATGTGTACGTGTTGCGGACAATATTGCCATACCGAGCAACGCACACGTCGCTCGGGTAATTCGATTCTATGATATTTACGATTTTTTTTTAGTAAAACTTCTTTCTTGAGGCCTGGGTGGAAAAATGAAACGGGAGATATGATGTATGGATGTGTGTGTAAAAGTGCGACAGAAATCGCTTGAACGGTTAAATGTCATACGTGTAAGTGTGATAGCGCGTCATTCACTGAGGGTGTTCTCTATGCTTTATCTATTTCTACTCGCCTCTTTGTGCGGATCTTCGTATTCTGGGACTGCTTGTAGAGAGGCACTGTGTACGGGGCAGGCAGGCAATATATGCGCGTACGCGCTTGTTGCTTGACTACTTGCTAATACCCAGCGTCGTATGCATTATTATAAAAAAAACACGCAGATATAATATATATTATATAAATTAATCCCTATATCCATGGGCGTCCGCAGGAAATTTATCGGGGGGGGGGGGGGGCATAATGAAATCAAACACAAAAAAAATACATTAAAAAAAGTTTATTCCTTGTAAACCACAAATTGGGTTAGAACTATATGAAATCCAACACCAAAAAGAACATTAAAAATATATTCCTTACAACCTAAAAAATTAGTTAAATAAAAACTGAAGCTATGTGTGCGTGATGTGTCGATCGTCATAAGTGGTTTACACAATAGGTGATTAATATCAATTCACAGAATTGAAACGTATTTAATTTTACGCGATTAATGTAATACGCATTATTTTGTAGGTACGCCTTATAATATATTGTTATTACGATCAACAACACCACACGACACACTAAAGTAAAAATATCGATAAAATGTTGATAAATCAAAATAAAAGTTAAAATATTCAACATTCTATTGGGGGGGAGGGCAAATGCCCCCTCTTGCCAACTTTCTCCGGGCGTCCATGCCTATATCCCATGGCCACGCCGTCCCGCGTGAACGTGCTGGACCAATTTCGCTAATTATTTTTCTGTTGTGTTTGTTATTGTCAGGAGAAGGTTTTTACGAAAGAAAAAATTAAAAAAATTGCGCAGGAAATCAGAAAATTTAAGAATATTATGCATTAATAAATGTATTTTTTTTTGTTTTTATCACTCTCTCCCTGATTCGCTTATAATTTCACGGTCCCCAAAACTTATGAAAGAAGTTTTACTTTCCCAGAGTGGGCTCACACACTCATTTTTTCCCTTCAACACGTTTACGTGTTACCGCGTCGCGTTCGGGCGCATGAAGCGTTGGAGGTCCACACCAAACGTGCGAAACGTTTTGCAACGTTGCTACCATGTTCGACACGTTTGGTGTGGACCTAGTCCGCGCTTGTTCGGGATACTATGAGAAATGCGCGGTGTTTGGCGCGTTTTGTTCATCCGGTTTGGACGAGAAATTGTACTACTTTCTGAACGGCACAAACACATTGACGAAAACTGGAAAACGTACTGGATCACGTCGCGACATACGTTCCTACGCGCAGCGTGAACGCTTCCTATCGCGCGCGAACGTTTGCAGCTACGTTGCGCAACGTTGCAGCTACGTTACGCAACGTTGCGCGTTTGGTGTGAACCCGGCTTAAAATGGCGTCGGTAGCGTCAAAAACCTGGCCGCCAGTGGGACTCGGTCGTAACTATCGAAATCGTTCTATCGATACCATACTATCGAACCCGGGTCAATTGGACGTGAGACCGCGTGCCCGGAGAGCAATCGAGAGAAAACAATCGCGCCGACATCGGGGACAGCGGCTGACGCTCGATAGCCCGCCGCGGAAACTTTTCCCGGGAGGTTCCGATTAACGTATTCCGGACACCGCGCCAACACCAGGCGGCCGTACCGCGGTAAATTCGAATCCGTCGTCGTCGTCGTCGTCGTCCGGTGTACGAAA
This sequence comes from Sipha flava, assembly GCF_003268045.1. Classification (NCBI taxonomy): domain Eukaryota; kingdom Metazoa; phylum Arthropoda; class Insecta; order Hemiptera; family Aphididae; genus Sipha; species Sipha flava. The sequence goes on from NW_020271732.1 coordinate 98,181, forward strand.
CTAATTTTTCTTCGATACAAACTTAAAAATAATTTACAGTTCATGTTCATGTTATAATGATAATATATTATAATGATAGACTAGTAATTTATATTCTTAATTACTCGTATTTATACATTCATTTTTTTAAATGTATCAATGTATTATATTCAAAAAAAATACAAACCATGGGGGGGAATGTCCCTTCGCCCCTCCCTAAAATACGCCCTTGTTGATGGTAACATATAAATCTATGTATAGGATTGCAAGATTTTGAAATCCCTAAACCGGGACAATAAAATCGAATGATCCCTATTTTTAATTTTTTATGTGAAACATCAAATGGTGCGGTACGGGAGTGAAGTCGATTAATGCGGTGGCTCGTCGGCTCTATCGTCGGTGATCTCTCTCTCCCTCGTCGCACTATAGACTTGCGTACTACAAGCCGTGTTCTCAGCACAGGGCGGCAAATATAAATCGCATCGAAAACGCGACGGATTAAATAAAACTATTCGACAAATATATTTTTAGAAAATGCATTCTAACTAAGAATTAGGGGTGATCAACAGTTTAAACCACCATTCCGGAACGCGTTGCCTTATTTAACACGTTCAACGCCGCCGGTAGTTTCGAAAGTTACACTGCGACGTCGCGTCAAAAATATCGTGACGTGTTTACGCGTTGATGGCATTATAGCAGTGTTCGACTTGAGGGAGGACGCAGGGCAACGGAGTACGTCAACTGAATTTCAGAAATTGTAGCGACTCCCTACTATTATAACGCTATAATTATAACACTTCACAAGTTTTGGAGACGCTCTTTATTTTTTAAAGTAAATAGAAATAGTCTCCCTTCTTTAATATTGCCAAGTCGAGGCACTGATTATAAGCATACATCTATTGACTTGTGAAATGTTATTACATTTTTTTAATAGTTTTTTTTAACATTTTTTTTTAGTTTTTTAGATCCTTCGTAGCATTTATCTTTATGAAACACTTCGCACTATCAGTGCAAGACAGGAGCGACTCCAGAGAGGGGGGGCTAGAATCCGCGACCCCCCCAAGTTCGTACCATATTTATAAAAAAAATGTATATTATAATATGTACTATAATACGACACGCACAAGTATGTAGATATAGATATGATAGAGCCATAGAGGTATGACGGTTAAAAGGAGTTTCTTTACACTTCGGAGACTAAAAACCTGGCTTCGTACAATGATGACTGAAGATTATTGTCTGATTTTGTTTATTATATCTAATTAATGTATATCATAAAGTAGATATTCTAGATCAAATAGATAATATTATTGATATTTTTGCCAATTTTAAAAATAGACGACTTGAATTTGTGTTCTAAAAATTGTTGTTTTCTTTTTATTATAAGATTTTGTAAAATTATAACTTGCCCCCTCCCCTCCCCCTAACCAAGGCTCTGGAGCCACCCCTGGTGAAAGAGGGCATTATATCAACAATTTTTAAATTTACAGTTTTGGTATCTCTGAATTCGTATTTTTTTTTCTTTGGAGTGGCGCGATCTATGTAATTATATTTTTAAATCGTCAGTTATACAAATAAACTTATTGCACTAATACAGATCGAGAGGTAGCTGAAAACAATAAAGTCGTAATACGAAATGTGGCCTTATAATTATACTTGTTGAAAACAATATTATAAAAAAATGTCTCATAAGTGGTCTAGTTAATCATATTGATATTTAGCAGAAGAAAATTACAAATTACTATAAATTATCAAACATTAGAAATGCTCTTCTGAACAATATTTTTGATATATGGCTCTTTTGCACTGATAGTGCGATTTGTACTGAATACTAATTACTTGGTAATACTAATTACTTGATATTAGGTACGCAATAAATAATAATTAAAACAATATCAATTAATTTACCGTTATTATTATTAACGTCCGTTTCGTGCGTAACGCAAAATAAAACAAATGAAATCATATTATATATATATAATAATATCATATCATGACATTGATTTAATATAGAATCCATAATAATATAAAGTGAAATTTAACATTTTGTAAATGCACAAAACATTATATTTATAAGAATATAAAAAATAACATGGCTTATTTTACATTTATTTCAATTAATCTAACATCAACAATTAAGTCATACTTATTGGTTATTAAATAATATAAGTGTACTGAACACATGACGTTTACATTAACATTAACACGTTAACAATTTTATCTTATGATTTAGCAATATAATGTAAACGTACATCAAGATATTGCTTACAAATTAATGACACTAAATTTAATTTGATTTTCTTGAAAACCATCATTTAAACCAGCGGTTCCCAACCCATTGGCCGCGAGCAAGTGGTACTGGAGCATGAACCATATTATATTAACATTACTTACATATATTTTTAATTGTCGTTTGACATAAAATATATATATATATATATATATATGTATAACATACACTAGCGTGAAGGTGCTTAGTGTCGCATAGCAAGAACTCGTCTATTTGTCCATGTTTCCGGGTCCCTTATATATCCGATGGACGCTAGTGTGTGTATGTGAAAATTAGTGATAATTAAAAATAGTTAAAAAATGATAATTCTTATTGATTTTGTGTGTAGGATGGCCTATAATCATTAATTTGTTTTTTTGTTCGAATTTTATGTAGGTATGACGTTTGTGTGATAATGTGTATACTTTAATTTATCCAATTATTATATATGCATATAAGTAATGCAGGGTGATTACGGTATTATTGTTATCTAAGTACGTGGGACGTGACACCTCCCCATCTAAAAATGTATTTGTGTTTGTAGAACAGAAGTCAATTCTCTACAGTTACAATTTTACAATTAATTCACAAGTTACAAATGTTATATGTTTACAATATTACCAGACTTAGAATTTTACAATAATTTATAAATATGATATAATAAAATAATAATAATAATATGATTCCACGATACAGATATTTTCGATGGTTCACGGACGTTTTGCCCCTGTCGTTTTTTTCCCGTCAAAAAAACGAGTCCACGGATGTTTCGTCCCCGTATATTATTAAAATAGGACATTTGGCTCCAGGGAGTTGTATAGATTTATTTATATCTACCCATAGGATGTTTGGCCCCTGGTTAGGTTATGTTATTTTGTTCTAAATTAATTGATTCAAAAAAATAATAAGTAAACTAATAAGTAAGTAAACTAACAACAATTTTACGAACACCTTTTTACCCTTATGACATATCGATAGATATTAATCTTAATCGAAGATCTTCTTATCGACAAATAATATTGCTCGACTATTATTTATTTGTCAGTGGAAAAATGTTTAACTTTTTCTATTTGTATTGTTAAGACTAAATAATATTTTATACCTGCCCTGGATACTATAATAGTATATTACACAGAGCACACTACACAGTACTAGTTGATCAGTGTAATTGTGTCCATGTCAATGAATTATGGACTTTGTTAACCACAAAAAAAATGAAATTATAAATTTGCCAAAAAAAAATCATTACGAAGATAAAATAAAACAAAATTGTATTGAATTTAAATGTAGTAATGATAATATTTTATATTTTTTGAAAAGAATAAGTGATCTAATATAAATAATTGTGTACAGGGTCGGACTGGCCCGGACCGCAGGTCCGCGATCGAGGACTGGGGTCCCGACTGGTTTGGGCCCCCACACTTCATGTTCAATGTTCATATTTTAAAATTTTATATGGTATAACTATTTAATTAATTTAACTGTATTTAGTCATGTCTTAACAAAAAAGGTTAGGTTTTATTGATTCATACAATGATTGAAAAACATGTCATAAGTGTTTACGGTGTGCCTTCAATGTGTTCCATAATATAGTTCAACACTCTGGTTGTTTTAACAATATTAAGTATATAAATTTATATTGATGTTGCCGTGTACCCAAACTACTTGTGAAAGAACATTTTCAAAATTAAAAAATATCAAAACAAAATTAAGGTCAACTATTTTTCAAAAAATAATAGAAGCATTGCTATTAACGAATATTAAAAGAGATTTTTTTAAATTAATACTGAATATGTAATCAATAATGTTGGAAAGAGTTCTAATGAACTTTCAAAACTATTTGTTTAAAGTTGTTATGAAAAAAAATTATAATTTTAAATGTTAAATTATTTATTTATTTAATGTAATAAGTATAGATGTATTGTAATAAATTTAAGTCTCATATTCATATTTGCAAAGGTCAAACAAATTGTTATCAATTATTCTATAGTATATAACACAATATGTATTATTTAGCATGTGAATGAAATATTAAACTGTTATCTTTAATGTTCATCAATTACCATTATAACATGTTTTTCTATAGGTAAAAGTTTTTTAGTATAGTCTAAACCAGTGGTGAATCTGAAGCTTGTTTAAGGAGGGTACAAATAGGAATATTTTATACATACATATATAGCAATGTTTACAGCTGTATACTCATATCAAATATATGTGTAATAAAAAAAATCAGAAGTGGGGGGGGGGGTGATTGTCAAGTCCTCTCCAACATAAGCCTTTAGGGCCCTTTGATCAGATTGCGGATTGGGCTTTATGACGCCAGTCCGACCCTGATTGTTTATAAGTAGAGTAAGGATTTTAAAGCAATAAAAAACTAAAATAAAGCACTAAAAAAAAGCAATAAAACTGTCTAAATCTTCCAAAAAAACTTTAAAAAAAGCATTAAAAATAGGTTTTTAAAAAAAATTTATCACAAAAAAAGTATTAAAATTATTTAAAAAAAAAGGTATTATAATAAACTTATTAACAACCCTGCTTCTCCGAGTTTTCATTCTTCCACAATTATTAATCTGTAAATTGAATTTATTCTATTTAAGATAATTTATAAAAAATAAATTAAATAATAGTTATTAAATGATTTTTTTTACCTATATCATCGGAGTTGCATTGGACAATCAAAACTTTTTTCAAGTTTTCAAATAAAAATTTTCTACGACGATCGGACAATATATGCTTGTATTTTGAAAAGCTATGTTCGACGTCAACAGATGTAATAGGAGCAAATTTGTAATGGATTAAATCATCACATGTTAAGTCTTCAGGAAGTTCCTCTCTTGATACTTTTTCGCCTTTTAGAATATTTGATATTATGGTAAGAATTTTAAATCCCGAATTTTTGTTTAGTACATCATCAAGTTTTTTTGTAACCGTTTCTCCCGTTTTTTCCAAAGCTTGTTTAATTTGTTGTTTAACCTTTTCTATGCAACATACGGATTCTAATAATAGCATCCCAGATGTTTCTAAACGTGTAATTTCAGTAGCCAAAAATCCAAAATTACTTTTTATGTAGATTAAATTTTCTTCAATTTCTGGGTTTTCGACTAATTTTTTAGCGTTTTTAATAGCCAGTGCATCATCTGAGTCCAATTGAAGTATAACATTTTTGATATGTAAAAAATGTTCACAATAATAGTTTACGGCATTTAACCAAGTGCCCCAACGAGTAATAATTGGTTCTGGAGGTAGAGGAATACCCGGAGCCAAATTCTTAAGCAAATTTATACGGTATGGAGCTTTTAAAAAAACTTTTTTAATATTTGATATTAAACTATTAATTTCTGGAAAATTTATTCTGATCTGTTCTGCCGCTCTGTGTAGGCCATGTGCCAAACAAGTTATATGCACCATTTCTGAGTAAAGAACTTGTAAAGATTTTCCTGATTTTACCATATATGGTGCTGCATCCGACACAAAAAGTAAAACGTTGTCATGAAGTATGCCTTCAGGCCATAATATAAAAAGAGATCTGTCAAATAATTTAGATATAGTAGAGTGGTTGGCTTTTTCTAACATCTCTGAGTTAAGTAAGAATATTTTTCCAGGATTGTCTACTTCCAATGTACCAATTATAACATTGGCTACATATCGCCCCTCAACGTCAGTAGTCTCATCTATTGACACCCATACATTTTTGTTCCTGACGTAATCTCTAATTTTAATAATAGTATTTGTATAGCATTGATCTATATAGTTTTTTCGAAGCGTAGACTCGTCAGGAATAATTTGTTTTGTATGTTTATGCAGAAAATCGCGAAATGTTGGTATATTTAATTTAGTGAGAGGGATATTTGCGGACAAAAAAACATTACACAGTTCTTCGTTGAATGATGACTTCATTGACATACCTGTGACTAGAAGCTGAGATTTTGGTTTTTCTTGTTGATTTCTAATATTTAGCTGCTGGATATGTTTACCTCTAGCGATATGTTGTTGAATATTATATTTTTTTTCGGCAGATACTTTAACACCACATACTTTGCAAAAAAGTACAGCATTGTCACGAGAAAAAATGTCTTCACAAAATTCTTTTACAAAATTGCGAAGACGAGCACTACAATTAATAATTTTTGGCATTTTGTAAGTGACTATCGGTAAGAATAACGAACTATACGGTGTTGCAACGAAAAATAAACTCTAATTCTGAGTAAATAATTTCCAGAGCAAAAGCATATTTTTGTGTTTATTGTCGTTTCAAGATAAAATAATCTACTATATTCAATAAGCTATATACGTATCTAAATTACATCGATAAACATACCCATAAATCAAACATAACGAGATAAAATCGATAGCCATATACAATATACGATATTGGAAAACATTATTTTACAATAAAATAAAAATTAAAAAATACGTTTCAAATACGTTTATTTAGAACATATTTTTAAAAATGTACCAAAAATGCCCAAAAAAGCATAAATATTAAAAAAACGCAAAAAAAGCAAAAAAAAAGCAAAATAAAATGTCGTGCATAGCAGTATAGCAGTATAAATCGAATTTGTAGCTGACATAGCTTCGTTTTAGAGCAATAGAAAAAAAAGGCAAATGCCTTCAAAATCCGTACTCTATTTATAAATAAATCTATATAATTCCTGGGAGCCAAATGTCCTATCTTAATAATAGGGAGGGATGAAACGTCCGCGAACTATTTTTGATTATAATTGTTTCTTTTTTTTTTAACATACTGTATACAATATATAAATGTGATTACAATCTTAAGGCTATTATTTCCATAGTAGAAAATATTACAATAATAATTTAGATTAATTAATTAAGTAGTATTACATTTATTGTTGATTAATCATTTTTTTTTTTTTAGTAAATATTTATTTTAATCAATTTTAGAAAACCAAAAGTTAATGCAAGTTTAATTATTCTAAATTAATTACTCATAAAAATTTACTGTTTCGAAATGTGGGTTAATTTAATAATCTAAGAAACTCTATTGCATCACCAGTTGATGAACTTAATGTTTGAGCTGCTATTTTCACTTGCATGATATTCTTCTTTCAGTCTATGTGAGTAGATGTCAATTTATTAGCTAAATTAAATCCTATGTTCTCTTGACCTATTTTTATTAAAATAATTTTAAATTTAAATTATTATTTTTATATTAAAAATTTACTTTGGACATACCTTAATTAGATAATAAGTGACTAATCAATTATTCCATCAACATTTACATTTTTAGCATCAACAGAAGAAGTCCAATTGCTATGTCCAGATTATGTATGTGGTACGCTTAATATTGTTCTGTAATAGAAATGTTAATATTCATAATTTATTAATAATATACTTAAATATATATATTATATATTTATTTACTATAATATATATCATACACAAGTATAAGAATTGTTAGTTTGATTTTACAATCATATACTAACACTCCATAACAACTATTATTATTATTTATCTATTATATTACTATTATATATTATATTATTTATTATTTGTTAAAAAAAAGAGGAATAATTCACATACATACAATTAATATACTTAAGTGTAATTACTGGTAAAAATTATAAACTTTAGGAGAAAGCAAATTCTTTCATTTCTTTGGAGTAGAGTCAACCAAAGCTTTTATTAATATTTTTAAGTTCATTATTAAATAAATCTAATATAGACTCTACCAAAAAAAGTTATTGAAACACAAAAAGCATTCTAAAATAATTAAAATTAATACATAAGGTAATAATTTCAATTTAAAAATACATACCACTAAAATTATTTTCAATCAATCTTTCAGATTCAACTTCAATTAAGCCTTGGTCGTATAAATTATTCAAAATATCGTTAAATTACAAAGTTTCTTATATTTCATTTTAAGCTTTTGCTGTAATATATATATATTTAACTCTATTTCATTTGTGTAGCAATTTATAGTTTATACTCCGACATCTAGTAGCCTGTGACTCGATATCAAATGTAAGATTATCAGTTTCAGGAAGAGCATCTTAAAAATGTAATTGTTTTAATAAATAATAATAAAATATAAAATAGTTCAAATACATACCATCAATAAAAACACTACTTATTCTTATGCCAGGGTTTTTTTTTTTTTTGGTTTTGTAATTATTTGGTAATATGAAGGAAATGCAAAAATATGGATGGAATAGCATTCACTCTTCAAAGTGGTCTACTAGCATTGAAATGGATTTGGTAGTCATTAATGGTAAAATTAGCACGGCAAATTCTGCTATATTGTGATGATTTGAATTTTTTTTTGTTTTATCTTCTATCCAGGGCCGTATCTGGGGGGGGGGGGTGTCCAGGGTGTTTGGACCTTCCCAAATTTCTTCAATATTTTACAAATGTTTAAAATAATTATTTATTTTTAAAACCAACATAAAAATATCAGTCACAAATGATTTAAGCTACAATTAATCATTGACTGTTTTTAGTTTTATATCATAATATCATAAGTAAATACATTTCATATTTGTATAATGTAAGGTGACAAGATATCAAAGTAATTTTGTTTGTTTGATTTTATTATATTTTAATAAAAGAAGATTAAATCTTTTTCTGTCCTATTTTTAATCAAATATCAATAATCAAAATCTAAATTCAATAAAATTACAATATACATGTTTTGGACCGCCCCCGAAAAAAATTTCTAGATACGGCCTTGCTTCTATCCACTTTTCCATAAATTTCTCGTTGGAACTTGGAAATCTATTATTACGATGAATAATAATAATTCTATAAAAATGGTAATAAATTGCAATGTTACGTTTGATTCTAGTTGGACATTGATATATAGAACTATGTACTTACTCAAAAAAATGTGTGGACTGATCAGGTACAAATATAATTTGGCAACCATAAGCAACGAATGTATTTGACATATTTAACAAAGAAATCTACAGACGACATAAACAATTTTCAGTAAAATACAATTTGATATAAAATAATAACATGAAATATGAATAAATGAAAATACGTGAAATCAAAAATATCATAAATTCAGATTGATATTTTACGGCGCATTCGACAGACCGACTCTTGACAGACATTTTCACCTCCGACAAACTAACAACTAACCTAACAAAATTCACCTGGTTAGTAGGAGTGTACCATCTATCATTAGTGGTCTAAACTTTTCTACTGCCACTTTTCACAGTGGATTCATGGAGTAGCAGTAAAAGCGTCTGCTAATAGTACGCAAAGAGCAGTGATTCGAAAATAATGCTGTACTGTTTCAAAATTCATCTCGATAGGAGTTTTGGAACACCTTTTTGGGGCATTGTGTTGTAATAGGTTGGTTAATACATTTGACCGCTATCAACCGCTACAATGTTATCATAATTCATATTATCAATTATCAATACGATAAGATTGTCGATCGTGTATAGTTTTTTTTTTTAAATTTTAATATTTAATAATTAACATTTATTTGAATTATAAGACATATAGGTAATAGTTTATCAAAATTTATTTTGGTGTTTGGTTTAATCCACCTTAAGTGTTTAAATAAATCTTTGGATTGAAAAAAAAAAACTGCTTCTTCGGTATATTTAAAAACATCAAAAGTGCTTATGTTAAAAAGAAATGTTATGTTAATTACTAGCTTGTATGATGATTATTGACTTAAAATATCATTTTAGACTCATAAGAAGTTCCGTTGAAGTAAGCTGATAATTAAATAAAAAATTATATAATAATATTTAATTCTATAATACAAAGTACTATTTTATTATTTACAATATAGATTCTTATGTGTAAGGTGAAAACTTTTTATAATTCACTAAATTCTCTAATTGAAAGGCCATCAGACTATAAAAAGGCAACATTGATGACTGTATGGTATTTGAGTATTATGGAAACATTACGGTAATTCAATTTGTCTATGTTTTATTTTAGAACAATTAATCTGTTTTTAACTATGTATCACAAGGTTAAATTTGTATTTATGTTTAGTCAAATTGGAGATAGTTTTGATTTAAGCAGAGGTCTTGCCTTTCGAACAATTCATAAGTTTATTCGAGTTCTTTCAAAACTACTTAATGATTTTATTTTATGGCTCAAAGGGAGTTCTATAACCGGTATGTAAACTATTTTAATCATTATAATTATTTAAATTTCATTATACTTTTGTGTACATTTAGCAACATTAAAAGATTTTAGAAGTTTGAGCTTTGATTATATGCCTAACACAAAGCTGCCTCTCCCACGGGATGAATTTTTCTCCTATAGTTTTAAAAAAATATTATAATTTAACTTTTTATAATAAATAGGGCTCGGATTTTAAAGCATGATAAATAACAAAAAAGCAAAAAATTCTCTTAAAAAAGTAAAAAAAATAGCATGATCAAATATTAACATGAATCGGTTATAAAACTAAATAAAAAAAATTAATTAAATTAAAAAAAATAATTAACTACCATGTATATTGTAAGATTTGCAATGGTGAAACTGTCTCTATTATCTGATAGAATGTTTTTTACATAGAAAACGAATGATTTACATCCACTTAAGTTATTGGAACACACTTCATGCTAGAGGTTTTGTTTAAATCTAACCTACGATAATTTATTTTGTTTGATTAAATGCCATCAGCATATTATTAATGTATATTAATTGTTTCCTGCCATTTTTTTTTTCAATAGAACATGATTTAGTTTACCTAAAATTGCAGTTGCAATATCTTCATTATCTTCTTTTAACTTCTTTTCTGCATTGAAGACAATATTTATACATTTTGTCAATGATCTTACTGTCTGCAGATCGATAATCTATAAATTTAATACATTTAACAACTAGGCCGAAATAAAATAAAATAATGCAATTCAACCATTTAATCTGTATTCCTATTTTCAAATTTGTTATTAATTAAATAAAAAAAAAAAAAAATTATTACTTTAGTATAATAAACATATAAAAATTCTATCATATAAAACATACTATACCATCAAATATTTACTGATTGAATAAGTTTGTTTGGTTCTTTAATACCATTATTTAGTCTACTTGATTACAAAATCTTATTTGCATTATTCAACTTTAACTGTTAATAAATAGTTTCTAATAGAATTTACTCAAGGAAATGGTAGTATTTTATTGTCTCTTAAAAAGCAATAGCCACTTGGAGATCTGAAAAATATAAAATTGTATACAAAATAATTTGTTATTGAAATATGCTTATTATGATGTTAGATACTGTATTTAAAACAATTAACACAAGCCAATTTTCACTATACTTTATTATCTATTTACGTATACCTATTTTTAGGACTTGCTTTAGATGCATTAAATATTTCATATATCAACTCAGACATTTTGGTACATTGAATTATTTAATATTGTTTGGAGACTATTGTATGAAATATCTTTAATTTATTTGTATATCATTTAAATTTTGTTGAAATCTGTTCATTCTCATTACTGTTCTAGAATACTTCTTTTTTACTAAATCTTAAGTTTTAAATTTTTTGTAATGTTTTTTTTTTTATTTAGATAAAAATATATTTTTGAATTTTGTTAAGCTTTTTGATTTTTAATGGTATTCATTAATTTTTTACACCATAAACAAATTTGTCACTATTACAACAAAATAATTAACATTTCATTAATTTTTAATTAATATAAATCAAATAATCATACACTAAAAATCAATTAAGTACCTTGAATTGTTTTCAACTATACTTGTACATTTTAAATGTCTCCACTTTCTAAAAGATTTTACAAATCGTGACCCAAATTTTGATTTAATATCTAAATATTTATTTATAAAACCTGATCCCTAGCAAATTTAGTATAATGGAACAATTGAATGACATTTTCCAAGTCTTAAATGCAATTAAGTTTAAAATTAGTTTGTACACCAATATCTTTTTTATAATGACTTTCTCATTTACACGAAGAATAATTATTAAATCTGTTTTATAAAATTTAGTATCAAATTTTATTCTTTCAAATTTATTACCTATCTTTATAATTATATATATTATAAAATTTTAAAAATTCAAAAAGTATTTAAGTGATTTTTACCTTTAGTTAAAACAAGTTCCTTATAGATATCAAAAAAACTATCATTAAAGTGGCTAAGTTTATGAAAACACATTAGATGTTCATTCAAGTGATAACATGTATCATATTGTTATGTATCATACATAAACTTGTTACTGTAACTTAATGTTCCAAAAAAAATGGACATAATGTAAACGGTGGACTAGTTAATGGATGGTTAAACGAAATGAATACTGTATTCGCATAAGTATTTTAAATGAAAGTGTTATGATGGACTCAACCGTAACGGCACACAACAAAAGTGTCTGATCCAAAAGGTCTTCAAAACTATTTTTGCGAATTATGCGATCGTAAATATTTCGCGACCTGTGTTTTAACCATTGTCGTTTATTGCTGTGACACCAACACGCTTAAGAAGTGTCATTGTTCGCCTAGCACTATGACTTACATTCATCATTAGTGATACGGTCAACCGCGAAACTATAATAATAATAATTAACTATATTATAGATGAAAACGTCGTAGTGCACGTGCCCGTTTCAAAAAAGTCCGCGTTATGTTTGGCCGACAACCGCTCGGTAACCAGCAAATTAACCGGTAACGCGGTTCGCGTGCGCGTTGTTTGGTTGACGATGGGACGACGCTACGACGCCTCCGCCGGGATCGCAACTACACCCAGTTAGGGATAGGGTATCGACAGTATGTCAACGACCCCCCACACTCGACCATTACTGGGCATTCCGACATTCCATCTGTAACACGACAGTGTCCGTTGATTCGAAACCTAACCAACGTTCTACTGTTGCAGCAAGTGTACGTAAGACGTCGTACCATTCGTTCATCTGACGATCCTTTTCACATACGCACAAACCGTTCGGTAAGTACGGATGTACAAATATACGTAATATATTATGTGTGCGTTGCCATTTCCTAAACTTAACAATGGACCATAGCCCATCCGGTCCCATTCCTGCAGTCAGATCTTGGCGGGACAACCCCTTCTACCCCGCTCTTCCCGATCCCGAAGGAGAGCCTAACAATGAAGAATGAATTTAAAACGAACGACATTCAATATAAATCCAAGTCAGGCTTTGTAATTGTGTACCTATTACTCATTGTAGCTATTATCTGTACCTTTTTGGCAAAGAACAGTAGTCGAGTAAAAAGATAGTACGATTTTTGTAATTTTTTTGATAAAATAAATAATAATAATGCAAGTGTAAGCATATTTACTGCTTAAATAGAAGCTATAATTCAATATTTTCATATTAAAATTATTTATAATCATAATTTAAGTTACTAAAGTTTAGAAAGTAATGAATTTGTAAATCTATCGATAACTTTTTAACTTGTAATAATTGAAACAATAGATAATTTACAAAATTAAATTACAGTTAATAAAGTGAAGTTGTAAATGTTTTAAATTCTTAATTAAAAATCTTCAAGTAAAACTAAAAAACATACACACTGCTTGTCAAGGACGTACTCAAGGGGGGGGGTTCGAGTCCGGACCCCCCATTGAAATTTCTACATACTCAACGATTTAATAGTAAATAGTATAATAATAGTATATAGTGTATTTTAATTTCCCATTATCAAATAAAATAAAAATTTTGGACCCCCCCCCCCCAAAAAAAAAATTCCTGGGTACGCTCCTACCGCTTATAAGTATTTGTAGGTTGCATTTATAAGTTTCGCACCACCAGCAATACTTGGTTACTATGGTCCTATTATAATATGAGTATTAGTCGTAGTTTCGACTTTAAGTCTATTATTGCTATTTATTATTAAGCAAACCTTCATTTTATAAAATTATATTTTATTATTCTATTTCAGGAGTTAACTGTTGAATTTTTGATACCACAGTGATCAAAATGGGCATAAATGATAAACCAAATAAATCCAAATTGAAACCATTTGTGATGAGAAAAGTTGAGTATGTATTAGTAGTTGTCAGTGGTGTAGAGATAATATTTTTTATATTAGCTCTATTATATAGCCATAACAATCAGACTTATACACTTCCTTAGATATTTGAGATATAGGCACATATAAAAAAATTGTATGACATATATATTACTCTATTAATATACTATATGTAATAATATAAATTATATAATAATTTCAAAATAAACTTATTTCTCGTAAAGAATTTAACTAAATATAAAGTACATCTTCGTTTTAAATTAATGGTAATTGGTGGGCATTGATTGGTACATCTTAAAATTAATTGGCATTCCACTAAGCTTACCTGCTCGTTTAAACAAAACAATGAGTAGATTAAAAATATTATACTACTTACAAATATCCATATCAGATGATAAAAAAAACAACATTCCGAATAATTTATATCAGGCTTAGAAATCTATATTCTCTTTCTCTTTGTATTTTTATGTATTTATCAAGTGTAATATTATATAAGTGCAGGGGTGCATTTGGAGGGGGGCTATAATATTTTACTATCTTAATATTATTATTTAATTGGGTAAATTGAAACGTTTCATGTTCTTTGTTTATCATTATTCATTACTAATCTTAACATGTTTTGTTCCGAAAAAATATTTTATTCATAAATATTAAATATTTAAATATATAGGTTATCATAATTTTTTTAAATATTATGAAGTCGGCAAAATAATAATCAGTTGCCTGCCCCATCCTTTCAAAAGTTGAAATGACGCCCCTGAATAAGTGTAATGTTAATTACAATAAGCCAATTACAGGATAATGCTATAATATAAAATATTTACTAATATAGAAAATAAGGATGGGATAACTTTTTTATTTCAACACTTCTCACTCGATACATATTTTATTCTAAAATTTGACTTAAAATTACTTACACCTACCTACCATATCAATACTAAGTTAATATAAAGTATTTATGTTCAGGGGCTAAGAGCTTAGTAATCAGTACTTACATCATAGTTGTAACTTTAAAAAATGCAATGGAAACATTATTAAATAATAACTACACACATTTAAATGAGTTTATATTTTGTTGATAGTGTAAATTATTTATTCTGTGAGACTTATTACGAGTTATTAAATATTTTTAGGTATGTTTAGTTTAATTATTAAATAATTTAATTGTTGAAATGTTTAATATAAGTTTTTGGAAGTATGAAAGAAAATATAGTTTAAAGTAAAATTGTTTAATTACGGTATATATTACCACAGTATGATTACCACATGATTCCATAATTTTTTATTAATTTGATTCTACTAACAATTAAATGACTTCGAGATGACTTCTATGAAAAAATATTGTCATTTATACAGGTTTTTTTTTACTATTGTCTAATGGAATTCATGTTGAATTTTAAACTTAAATTAATATAATTTTCTATGATATAAACAGTATATATTTATATATATTACATAATTATATGTTCATATTACAAAAAAAATAAAATGTAATGCTGAAAAATACAAATCACGATTTGATATTAATCCATTTGAAAAAAAATTTAAATGATTTGTTCTGCATAGTATTGGAGCGCTTTCTAGTTATGATATTAGTAGCTGTTATATTTAATAAATAAAGATAATAAAGATCGTAACAAATGGAGAGAAAAGTTAAAAAACGTTGTAAACCAACCTAATACAGGTTAAAAAAATAAATAAATAAATAAATAATTTCTTTCTTTAGCTATGTCAATTTAAAAGTATTTTTATCAGTCAGAAAACGTTTTTATCGTTTTTTAAATCCACATTTGATATATTTAATTAAATTTATTATTTACCTATTATATAGTTATGAACTAGTTTTATCAACGTTCAGTTAAATAATATGTATTAAATTCTATTAGTTGTATTATCTGATTTAAAAGTATTATACAGTATATATGTATAAGGTAGGCAAGTTAATAAAAATAATTAACTTAAGTCAGTGGCGCAACCAGAATTTTTTTAATGAGGGGAGTCCAAAAATATAATTATTTTAAAGTCGCTAGCAAATTTAATTATTATTTTATAGTTTGATTAACGTAAATATTGTAATTATAATGTAAAACTGAATGATAATTAAATATATTATGTAAAAAAAAGGTAAAAGGTATTTACAAGATTATAAATTGAAATCTAAGCAATGTTTTGCATAGCTTAAATGTTTTATTGCTTCTTCAGGAGTTACACTAACTTTGTAGTAGACATTGAGAATAACTCAAATCCATTGAGGCTTTTTTCTGATGTGGAATTTCTTAAATCAATCTTCGAATCAATTATTCAATTTTGCCAAACATTATCATTTTAGAAAGATACGATAGTACCTAAATCATATAACATCAATACAATACTATTTTTAATTTATAGTTTCATTAAAAAAATTTCCAAAAGCAACTTGCATAATAAATAATTATTTATAACTAGTCTTTATATATAATTATATATATATGTAAAATAAAAACCTTTAAATATACATTTTATTTTCATGGTTTATTTTTTAACATTTAAATATTTATTATATTTAAGTAACAAGGTAATTTCAAAAAAATGTTAACTTGATAGATCATATTTAAATCAACTGTGAAGAGCTAAATTATTTCAACTGCCAATTAAACTAGTTAAGTTAAAAAGTTTAAAAAAAAAATTAACTTTTTAACTTAACTTTAATTTTTAAACTAATCAATTTTGATTGCCCACCTTTGCATTTATATTTTTTTTTATAGGGAGATACGAAGAAGAGAAATGGAGGAAAATTCACCAGAGTTCTTTAGGAATCAAATGCAGAGAGTGATTGACAATCCAACTCTTGAAATGTATTATAGTAGTGAATCTGACTCTGATGAATCCGACTCTCAATCCAGCGAAAGCGATAGTGATTATTCCACCTCATCTGGTAGCGATTAATAATATTATTTATTTTATTTTGACATTGATGTATTTTTTTTAAATAAACTTATTCAATTTAATCAAAATTAAACCCTATACAAGAAAGTTTTTTATAAACATGTATTTATTAGTAATCAACCTTTACTACTGTAGTAAAACCTCAATTATCTGGGGTAATTGTGGGGAGGAGTCATATGGATAAATGAAAACCCTAGTTAATTGAGATATTTTAAATAAAATGTCTAGGTTAAATAACCTATGTTAACATAAACATTGGGAAAACGAGAATCTAGCACATCCGTAGAATGGTCTTACGTAACTTGTTTTTTAAATGTAAAAAGAAATAATATTACAGCTTGAATACAGTTGAAAATTTCACGTACGTGAAGTTGGCCCACCCTTTTTCACGGATTAACTTGAAACCTATACCAATATTTTGCGAGAATTTGCGAGTTCATTTTCAAAATTTGTGAGTAAGCCGTTTGCGAGTTATAATTAAAAAACAGAAGGGTGGTCCAACTTCACGTAGCCCCTCCAAGTCGCCCTAGAACTTCAAAACCGATACCAAACGATGCGTCTTTATTTGCGAGAATTCGCGAGTCCATTTTCAAAATTTGCGAGTAAGCCGTTTGCGAGTTATAATTAAAAAACAGAAGAGTGGGCCAACTTCACGTAGCCCCTCCAAGTGGCCCTAGAATTTCAAAATTATTTAATATTTTTAATTTTATTCAAATTATTTCCAATATTATAATTTTCAGATTATGGAATTAAATTATTATTA
Organism: Sipha flava; assembly: GCF_003268045.1. Lineage (NCBI taxonomy): Eukaryota > Metazoa > Arthropoda > Insecta > Hemiptera > Aphididae > Sipha > Sipha flava. The sequence goes on from NW_020271732.1 coordinate 116,075, forward strand.
TGGAATCTTAAAAAAATTATTTTATCTGCTAATTCATTTTTACGAAAGGATCAGTGGCGGCTCGTGTGCTCGTGCACCTACCCAAACTCCAAAAATAATTGAAAACATAAACCATAATAATACAATTAAATACCTGTAGTTTTATTAAGATTATTTTTCAAAATTTAAATTCAGAATAGTATGAAAATAATATAATATTTAGATTGGGTTATTCCAAAGGCCACACGAGCAGGCGGTTGTCCGCGACAGAACAGTATCGGTGTGTGTGTGTGTGTGTTATAGCGGTACAGTAGTGCACACTATTGCTGTGCACATTTGTACAATGTAAAAATTAAATCAAGTCAAAACACACAACACGCGTTTTAATGGAATTGATGTGCACATTCATTTCTGTGCACATAACCAATTAAAATGTTTTCAGCGAATTATTTTCGACGTCGCCGCGTCGGTATCGGCATTATGATTTATTTTTACTATCATTTGTTTATTATATTCTGATTATCGACTAATAATGTTAGTCATTATCTTAAATTCAAAACAACAATCGTGTTTCTATTTACTATCGACCACCGACGTAAAAAAAACAAAAAACTTTTAACGTTGTATATATAATATTTTTTATAATTTTTTCGGATGTGCTCTACTTCATTAAAAATCCACGAGCCGCCACTGGGAAGAATATAATTTTAATTCTAAAATTGTGATCAAATTAAAATTACCTATTTCTTACGTATGAATCTTATTTTCCCTTTTTATACATAGCCCACCCATATTGTTGTGATACTTTAAAATGTTTGTCAAATGATAATTCCTAATTCACAAGGATTTTCGAGGGAAGTTTTAACACCCTGAAGTCAATAACTTCTAAAAAAATAATTGGTTTCAGGTATTCATATTATATAACCTTAACAAATTGCAGAAGTGTGTTAGAATAACTAAATATGTATGCCAATGGTTCATTTTGCGTGTCAGTTCTTTCTGGAAAATATAATTATCATTATATTTTGTGGTTTAAGGATTTTCAATTTAATTGATCAACAAAATATATAGGAGCACCAATTTATTAATGGAGAATAATTTATTTTAAACTATGTTATGTGCAATATCTAGTTCTTGTATTAATAACAACTTCAGTTTCTGGTAAAGCTTTTTATTTTAAAAATTGTTTTAAACCTAATTCCTTTTAGCTTAATCTTATATATCTATTAAATTATAAAAATTATAAAATAATTTTAAAAATATACAATAAATTTAAAATGTTATGTTACATTTTTATGTACATTAATATATGTGGCGTTAAACTAATATTTTCTTTTTTTTACTACTGTTATTTTTTTAGTCTGATCATTATGAAGCTCCCATATTTTTGTTTTTGTCCTTTGAATATAGGTAACATAGTGGCTTCCTGATACAAAATTAACAATAACTACAAGTGAGAACCTGTAAAATTAATAAAATTAATTATTTAGTCAAAAAATCATGTATATATAAATATAAATTTTAATATAAAAAAACCCAGGATGCAATTAACACATGTACAAAAAATGTACGGGACGCAATTTTGTATACCTAAAATTACTCGGGACTCAATTTACATCAAAAAGGTACATTGGGACGCAACTTATAGTCACACAGAAAAATTAAACAGAAACAAAATTCCGATTTTATCTCATAAAATATTAGTCGTACATTTTTATAATTAAAAATGCACAAAAATTGATTTAATATTTAAGACATGAAAATTGGATAAAAAATTTTCTTAAGATTTTCTTTGTCATAAAAAAAAAAATTATAACGGAAAGGTGTAAAAAGATTATATTAGCTTCAACAAATGAAATGTTTTCTTCCAGCCATAAAATTATTATTTATTATTATTATTATTATTATTATTATTATTATTATTATTAATTTAATAAATTTAATAAATTATTAAGATATTTAATAAAATTATGTTTCTATTACAAAATAATATCTCAAAAAAAGAAATCAAAATTAAATTTTTGTACAAATACTGCACTCTAATTCACAGTTCATATGGTAAACACAACACTAAAGAGCTAAATGACTAAAATGAACTGTTATTAATTTATATCATACACGAATATATTATAAATATGAGTAAAATACATACTATCGGATATATTTAAATTAAATAAAAATAATTACAATTTATATCCCATGCCATTGTTATCTAACTTATAGATGTTTAAAATAGGAATAGGTAGTATGTTTGCAGTATGCCTTAGTATAAATGAAACAATGATGTTGGAATTTCCAACAATTATTGAACCAATCATATGTTCAAATAAAAAATTGTGAGAAATATCCATCGGTAATTGAACGTCCTAAAGCTACATTACTTATGAAACTACCAACGGTCAAATCCAAGAATTGCAGCAATTTATTAATAAACGTCTTTCCGTGGAGAAACTTGCATGTTTGCACAATAAAAATGCTTTATCAAACTGCACTGGATTTCAGAATATTGAATAGAACATTTCGCCAGTACTTATTTTCATTGAAATTCTGTTTTGGAAAGGTATGATTATCTTTTTAATAACTTAAGTACTTATCGTAGGTCAACATTTTGAATATACATAATATTTTTTCAGGTGAAAACGTTGAACACAGCAATGATGCAGGATATACATTAAATTTAAAACTATGTGATAATCCAAAAGGCATATCTCTTAGTGAAAAGTCGTTTGAACTTCATGGAGTAACACATTTTCACAGAAGGAATAATAATTCAGGAAATTCTGTAGGCCATTACACAACATACGTGAAAAGATGTAATGAACATTGGAAGTTATTTGATGACATAAAAAAAAACCAATACCTGTCAAAGAAACTACTAAGTTTCATGCAAAATAATAATGTATACGATATAAAAACTTGTCAGTAGAATTTTAATTTTTAAGTCAAATTTTTGTATGTAAACTGAATATAAATAATTACAAAAAATTTAAAAATAGAAATATGTAGTAAAAAAGGTGATTTTTCATATTTTTTAATAATTAATACTCTTTTATTATTATGAAACAAGGGAATAAATAAATTGTATATATAATATGTAGTTATGCTTATTGTCATTTAAATTTATGGCACTATTTTTGAAGTGCAATACAACGTTAATGAATCTATAAGAATTGACTGCTGGTTTTCTTCCTGATATCGTTCATAATATCGTTGACGAATTATTATTTTACAGAATTATATTTCTAAAAACTTTCCAAAAGTGAAAACAAAATGAAACATTTACAAAAACACTGCCCCACTTCAAAGATCCAAAAGTAAACACAATATTGAAGAACTCAATGATTGAAATAAACTGTTATTAGTTTATATAATATATGTAATATACAAGTATATTATAAATACGAGTAAAATACATATTATCGGATATTTCTTAAGAAAATAAAAATAACTACTATTTTTATCCACGCTATTGTTATCTAAAAAATATATGTTTAAAATAGAAATAGTGTGTTTGCAATATACCTTTGTATAAATAATAATAATACAATTATGAATATAATGATTTAAGAGATTTTAAACATACAGAATTCTTCCGAAAATATTTTTTATTTTGTTAATATAACACTTTGCTAATTAATAAAAGTGGTAAAATGGTTGTACAAATTCATACAAATTACGTACTAATTATTCGCAAAATAAATTTTTGTAAAACGTGTATTTTTACTGGTGGGAGGGGTTGGAATAACGTTATTCCAGCCCCTCCCGCGAAAAACTAATTTTTCTCGGTGAACGAGCTCCGTACAAATTCTGAAAATGGTCGTACAAATCATACAAATTACGTACTAATTATAAGCACGAAAAAAATCACACATTTCTGGATGGGGGGGGGGGCAGGGTAATGGACGTACAAATTTCCTTAATTCAACCCCTTAAAAACTACCCGGATCGAATCCCCTGAATAACTATGCAATTGACGATTATTAATCGTGCATTTGTAGATAACCTTTTGTGGTTTATCTGCAATAAGTATAAGTATGTGTAATGTATATGTGTTATACCTATAGCGATATAACAACAATTATCTACAATTATTGACAAAAATAAATTTCTACAGTGTTCGTGTAATAACGGTAAAACGTTATCGCAATCGCAATCGTTTTAATAATATGTTATCGTGGACCCAACCGCGGATAAAAAAAAACGCGGATAACGAGGGATTACTGTGCTTAGTAATTAGTGTACATTATTTTTGTGTAGAGAGTAAAAAAAATATTAATCAATTAGAATAAAATAAACAATAATTTTAAAAATAAATATTGAATCTTACCTTTGAATTTGCCATTTTATTTTCAACGCAATATAAAATCAAAGTAATAAAGTAACATCAGTTGCACAACCGCGACATAATAACACGTTAAAACAAATGACGAAAAATAAACAGCTAAAAATCGACCGATTAAATCAAAATAGTTTTTAATAGATAAAACTAAATATAGCTCTTTATTTGGATAACAAATTTAAAATTATATCAAATCATTGTATTATGAAGTGTCTTTAATTGGAAAACCATGAGTCCTCTGGAAGGTTCTATTGTGTTGCTATAGACCATAATTATAATTGAAAGACGTGTCTACAACTAATAAGTCATAAGTTACATACTCGTAAGTCGTAAATCATAATTTTTTAGGTAGGTAAATTTATAATATAATAACAGTGGAAAATGTAAAAATGACCGTTCAAACATATTTAAAATAGTATGATAATTTATTCTTTGTATAGATAAAGGATATTATTATTTTATTTTATAAATTTTAATAAAAAAGTAAAATAACAGGTAGAAACAATGGTTTTTGGTAATTTTTTAGAACTATTCAAAAATCACAGTATATATATAAAATCACCTTTAACCTGTACTATACTCTGGTTAAAAATCTGAGGGTAATAATTTCATTTAGGGAAAATATTTTTATAAACTTAGTTTTAAATAAAAAAAAAAAAATTTTTTTTAAACAATGTTTAAAACTTACGAATAAAATAACAATTAAAAACTGTTTAAAACATAAAAATCATGGTTTTAAACAATTAAAAGGTATTTTATGTTTTTTTTTTTAAAAACTGATTTTTTCGCGACCCTAGCTGTGGTGTCAAGAAATCTTATCTACAACCGGTTATTACTTTGTTTCCTTTGAAAACGGGCAATTGAAATTATAGGGCGTGTTAAGTGAGCTGACTTCACGGTAAGAAAATGGAATTTGCGGGTAAGGGATGAACTCGCAAATTTTGAAAATGAACTCGCAAATTCTTACTAGTAAAGACGCATCGTTTGGTATCAATTTTGAAATTCTCGGGCGACTTGGAGAGGCTAAGTGAAGTTAGCCCAACCTTCTGTTTTTTAAGTATAATTCGCAAACGGCTTACTCGCAAATTCTCGCATAATATTGGTATAGGTTTCAAGTTAATCCGTGAAAAAGGGTGGGCCAACTTCACGTACGTGAAAATTTCAACTTAATAATTCTGATAAAATTGAATTATATACTATCTATTTTCTCTAATGATAATTATTAAATTTAACCTAAAGAAGAAGTAAGTTGTAAGGAAAAACTAAAAATATTCTATTGATTAAAATGTATCATACTGTTTTATACATTTATTTATTTTTAATAATGCTTACTTTATATTTATTTAAAAAATAATTTGCAATTAAGATTTATTCGTGGCTGACCTTATTGAGGCTCATCGCAAAGTTTTATGAGTTATTTATTTTCAAATTTTTTTAGATAAAAAAATATTAAATCAAGCTTTAAAATGCAATTAGTTTTTATACAATCAAAAGGAAGATAATAAAAATACAATAGAATCTTAACCATGTCTCAATGAAACATGTTTGTGACTAATCTAACCATGTTCATTCTTCTGAAAATGTGAATGTACCAAAATTAAAGGTATAAGCAGTATACTGTATATGGGTTAAAGATGATAAATAATATTAATTTGATAAACAATGTGTGGACTATATTATAAATAGATTTATAGAAGAAGTTGATATCCTCTTGAACTTCTATGAGTAGAAACATTTTGATTTCCATGATGTCATGAACTCAAGAAAAATTAGAAGTTAAGTAAGAAAAATAATTTCAAACCGAAAAAACCAGAGACTGATTACTCCAAATGTCAAACCCTAATAATTTTAAAATATAACAATATGTATTAATTTAATACCAAAATTCATAACCAGGGCTCATAACTCATAGCGTTTACATATTTTTTTTTTGAGAGGTCCTAGAAATACCTATGTGAGCTATACATTTGTTTTAGATACATAACTAAGAAGTTAAATACAAAATTTTATGTTGCATATTTCAAAATATAAATACTATTTTGCTTTTTTTAGTCTTTTTCAGTTCTATATCATTCAAAACATTTTTTTCTTAATAATAACAAATAATTATAATAGTATTAATTTTTATATTTGTAATTAATTCATGTTAATTTAACTATAATTCTTCTTTTAGTTTAAATTATATATTTATTTGTATCATATAGCGACGCAATCAAAATTTTAATAATAAAAGTTAAAATTTTTTTTTTATACGTGTTACGTTTTTTTTTTTAATAATAAGTGAAAAATGTGATATTTATTTTTGCATATTTTTGTATTTTTAGTGCATATTTAAGTTCTTATTTTAATACTTTTAAGAGCATATATAGAGCTTATGACTATTTTTTTAGAGCTATAAGTTATGGTTAGTGTGGTTGGTATGGACATGGGTTATTTTTTTCATAAAATAAAGAAACAACGAGAATGAATTCGAAAGCTGTGAATACACACATGACCTCACAGGTCAAATTCAACGTTGAATAATAATTCTGTATAAACTCTGGTGCGGAAATCTATTATGATCCGAATATCTAGTATCTAATAGAGTCGTAGTTATGATTTGGATCTAACCATAATGTTGAATTGTTGAGTGCAAAATGTATTACGGTTCTGTTCTCATCTCCGTTATGATATAATGCGATATTACTATCCATTTTAAGTACAACTTGCAGTCAGGGGTGAATTCTGTGAAGTTGTATCCAAAATGTTTTATACACTAGAAGTGTTGTTAAAAATTGTTTCTAGTATTTTAGAATACTTTTACAAAAAATTTTATGATATATTTTAGTCCTAAGAAAATGTATTTTTTTACGAGTACATATGAAGAATTACATTACAAGATTAATAATGTGTAATACAATTTGACTAAAATAATAATACATAACTAAAAAAATATTCTGAACTGATACGAGTTGATAAAAAAAACAATTATAGTGGCAGTTAAAATGGAACCCATCACCTGTGCAATAGCTCTTTCATCCATTTAACCAAAAGCACTTATTTATTTCCTGATTCCTTATTCAGCCAATAAGGCTGATACACACCTTAGACCAAGATGGAATTAATTTAAAATATACAGGTTTCTATCACAATTCATTGTAATCATTGATTTTATGAGATATAGATACAATTCTTAACACCAACAAAAGTAACTTTAAGAATAAATTTGATCAATTACAGGGCCAAACAGACATTTGACATTGAAAGTAAGTGGTTAAAAAAATATACCTTCCTACAGTAAGAGAAAATATATTTTTATTGGTCATCATAACTAGTCATGACATGGCTCATCAATGCTATTATAAATGTTCTCAAAGAAAATATAGAAAGAAAAAGCTAATGACTACACTTATTTCATTTTTTTTTCTATATAGATTTAAAAACAACAATGTAAAACAAAGCATATTACACATTATATTTTCTCAACAATACAAAAAAAAATATTTTTCTATCTTACAAATTATACTAAGCATAGAATTTGTACTATTTTATAATATCTTGAAAAGAGAAAAAAATATTTAATAACGATTTGGTAATTAAAATATACAAATGGTCCAGTTAAATTCAACAATGTTATTCATAACAATATCATATATAACAATAACTTATTAATACAAACAATTAGAAGTACTCAATACTACACTCATGATCTTGATTGTGTTTCATTAGGTTGAACATCTGTGCACTTTGGCACGTTTCTAAGAATAGTAGTGTTAGGTTTTCTGTACAGTTTGAGCGGACGCTGAAATCCTTTTGACAAGTTTTGGGGCATAGGAAGAGTCTCACAGTTGGCAAAACCCACTTCGTTTAACAAATACTCAGTAAACATCGGAGGTTTTAGTTCAATGTTCTTGTAGTTTCGCCAGATGGTTTCCTGAAATTAAAACACAACAGAAAGTCAGTAAGCATCTTGTTTATTAATTTAAGTTGTAATTGTATTTACTGTTAATGTTTTCCTCCGGCCATAAGATTTCCATGGTTGTGGTTCTACTACAAGTATTCCACCAGGTCGCAATTGTGCATACATACGTTTGAATGCTCGTTTCAATCCTTCATCACCCCAATTCAAGTGCAGCCATTTGGTAATACTCAGACAAAGAATAACGTCAAACTTACACACTTCCATCGAGAGCATGACATCAGATTCTAATACATAATTTCCCTGAAACATATGGGTTATATTAAGTACAAATCAAGTTTGCACTTATGATTCAAATACATTTGGTTCTGATTACTAACCTGCACAAAAGAAACATTGAAGGGAAATCTTCCAAATATCGTCATACCAGGTAAATTGATAGGACCGTACAACATAGGTAAAGATATAGGAAATGATTGGGTTGTATCACAGTTAACATCATTATGACTACGTGAAGCATAATCATTAAATTGGTAATTTGGTGAAAGATGAGAGGAAGACTGCGTTGTGTCATTGATATAATATTGTACATTTTTACGCGCAATATTTATTAATTTACGATCAATGTCCATCCCGACTACTGACTTTGCACCAAAATCTCTGGCGACGCTGAATGTAACATGACCGATATTGCAGCCAATGTCTAATACATCCTTTCCGTAGAATAAATCCATACGTTCAGCTAGTACTTTTAGTCTATGATCTTCATCATCAGGATTACGATAACCGTAATATCTAAAAAAAATAAATAAATAACATTATAAGAAATAATAATATTTAAGCTCAGCAAAAATACACGCAGAGTAAAGAATCTGATACACACAAATTGCATGTAACAATTTCTTATTCAATCATTAAAATCAAGACCAGATGTACAAGTTATACAATAAACCTTCTTTATTGTTCCAACCAGCTTTCATTAAATATAATGAAATTAATGTGTATCTATTAACAATTATTAACCATTTTAGTGTATTCATTCTGATCAAGAAAGGTATTTTCCTGAGTAATTTGCCTCGATTATGTACGAAAACGTAAATGTTTAAAATCACTAGTTACAATTTACATTTTAAAATTAACTTTATGAGACTATATCATAATATAAAATAAAACAAATGCACACATTTTCAACGACTTTTTCGAAATGCTTAACTGTTTAGCTCTACAGATTCCTGCCAAGGAACCATGATCAGTATCTTTGAATGCATAGAACACAATGTACGTGAACCTACATTTGATTTTTTTTTTATCACCGATATCAGTAAACCGAATAGATTGTTTACAATGTATGATAATATTATCAACTAATATAATTTTCGTAACTATAAACATTTCATTAAAAAATAATGCAAGGAATGTGTTGTAAAAACGTTTTAAATTATTTATTTAAAGGTGTTTCTTATCAAAATATTCCATCGAATAAACTTTTAATTGCGTTTAAAATATTATGAACAAATGTTAACGATTTAATTTACGTCAACATTTTAAGTCATTTTTGGCAAAACATTATTGCGAACTTTCTACTACGATTCATAAACATTTGAAGATTGATGTATAATTTAATGGACATTAAGGTACTTTTGGTATTACAAAATAGTTATGGTTGCTGCTAGGTACTCAAATTTAATAACAACTGATACTATTTAATTTTTATTTGTAATAAGCGTTAATCAATATTTTCAGTCATTTTTTCTCTGGGTTAACTAAGAATTAACTAAGAGATCAGAGGCGTAATTAGGGGGGATTTGGGGGATGGATCTCCCCCAAAACTTTTTTTATGTAATTTTTTTTTTATTTATTATATTGTGATAATATGATTATTATCATTATTATTATTATTACGATTACTATTATTATTATTAAAATTTAAATAATTAAAAATTTTATTCTGGTAGGGTGGGGGGGGAGTTACTCTATGAGGTGTACAGATTTTTCTAAAACCTATTATCCCCCAAACCAAATTTCTAATTACGCCACTGTAAGAGATGATTAAGATTTATATTGTTTACAAGTATATTAATAGGATAATGAAGAAGAATTGATAATATTAAAACTATTTTAGTAAACATAATTCAAATCCATATGAATAATTAAATTATTTTCATAATTAAACAAATAAGATAGTTCAACATACATAGTAGTTACTACAGGGGTAAACAGTGTTCTCTAGGGCACAAATATTTTTTGAAAAGTAATACATGAAGACAAGGCTTAATGATGTTTTAAGATATAATTATTGCCTATCTAAACAATAAGTAATGAAATAAATATAATATAAATAAAAAGTTTGTGACGCCTTTGGTTACAATATAGTTTAAGAGACAAAGTGCATAATTTCTATAATTGGACGAAAAAAAATATTTTACCTCTGAGTGCTTTAATGTGTAATTATACTATTGTGTTTAATAGTTCTATTGATGATAATTTTAGTTATACCACAGGAACTCATTTGAATGTTTATTTATACAGACGGTTTTTTTTTTTTTTTTTTTTGTTTGAAGAAGGTAAAAATATTAATTTTAAATTTGGTAAATATACATCAGTACAATAATAACTTTTATTAATAAAATAAAATATGCTTTTATTTAATTGTATTATAAATTAATATCAAAATATTTTTTTTTATACACAGTGTAATAAAATTACTTTGTTAAAGATTTTTTTATATAAATAAAACCAAATATTACAAAAAATGTAATGGGGAAGAAAGAAACGAAAAATTCATCAAATATTTTGTACAAAAGTAAGAATCATAAATGTAAGATTTTACATTTAAACTGTTTTATATCAAATTAAATAATTATATAATTGATTAAATTCTATTTTGTTAAACATAAATACACAGTTTTACATAAATGATATATTGATTTATAAGTAAATTGTAAAATTTCAAAATTTTTTAGATTTTAATCTCAATAAAGCAACATAACTGATGGATTATTTCATTAATCTTTGATGCAAATTAATAGAAATTTAGTTATAATGCTTTGAAATTAAAAATCTTTGGCGATCAAATATTTTAAATTAGATAAATAGATATTACAATTTTTTATACAAACTATGTTTTTGATAAAATATTATTTATAAAAAATGTGCACATTAATTATTTTAAACAAAAAGCTGAAAAATGTATTAATATAGGTGTCTATAAAATGGTTCATTATATAAATAATTTTTTTTATATTCAAAATATATGTAATATAGTTAAAATATATTTTGAAATAGTACAATAATTACATTTTTATTAATCACAAACTTCATGATTAAATATAATATTACAATATACGATATTATATTAGTTATTAATTATTAATAAAACATCTATTCAATAAAGATACATTCTTTTAATACCTCCTGCATTTGTCAACTAAAATATTTTTTCAAACTACATTAAGATAATTGGTTATAAAGGTACATATTTTTTGAATTTAACAATAACTTTAATCTTACCTGTTGTAATTTCCATATTTAAACAAAGAATTTTTTTCTTTAAACTTGGGCTCATTTTTATTTATTTTTTGTTTTGGTTTAGTTGATATAGCAACAATATGCTGAGGTTTGCATTTTTTTTCTGTTAATGTGGTCTGAGGAACAACTGGGTTTACTACATTTCTTTTGGGTTTAATTGGTTCGCGCAGCTCTTCTTTTTCCATAATGTCTTTCATATTTTTTTCAGGCAATAACGGAATTTTGCATGGTTTGTTGAACTGTTTAACAGGACTTTTAGGAATTGGAATAAAACATGAATCTATTGGTTTAATCTGAACTTCATTCTCTAATACTTCTTTGATTTTCTCTATTATTTCAATAACAGTACTAAGTATATTGTTATCTTCATCTTTACAAATATTTTTTTCATACATTTCAATTTTGGCTTTTTTCTTTGATGGTGATGAAATAATATCTTCTACTGTCTTTTCTTTATTATCAATTAATTCCGATAAACTACTAAGACAAAACAAAATATACAATCATAGAATTAATTGTAAATTTTAAATAAATCCCAATGAGTTATAAAATAATTTTATCAAACTATTAATTATTATATAAATAAAATATATGTAATACTTAATAGTTCAAGCTTATAAAGGTACCAGTTATACAAGTCAATTACAAAGATCAAAAAATTTTAATGCAAATAAAAATTATAAATAATTTTAAATTTGTCTTTTCTGATACATGAATCTAAAGGGGATAAAAGTAAATTCAGTTCTAGAAGTTTTATTGCTCAAAAATATTTTCATTTTTTATTTTTTCAAATCGGCAAATTATTATTATTTATATAAATATTTGTGTACTTGTATCATTTATGTATTAAAACCCTTTGTAATGATAGTTGTAAATAATAATTTGAAATAAGATTTGAAAAAGAAGTAAATATATGAAATATCAAAAAATGTCTTCCTGTAGGTATGCAATAAGAACATAATTTTGATTTCAGACATGGAGTATTACATATAACTTTTTTAATAGATTTAACATTAAATCGAGTTTAATGATGATTGTAAAATAAATACATTACTCATTTCACATAAGATCTATAATCCAAATTAAAGGAATTCATCATTGGTTCTTGGAGTTACAGGAGTAAGAGCAAATAAAGAGTAAAAACAATTATAAAACTTGAGACATTTAAGTTATTAGTATAATTATTTGAACAATTTCATAATTAAGTTGAATATGTGAATAACATAACTATTTTTATAACTTACTTATTTTCTTGAGTGTTTTCAGTGAGTAAACCAGAATCAGATAATGATTTTGCTATTACTTTTTTAGTAATCAATTTTTGCGGAGTTTTTTCTTTCAATGAATCTAATTCAGGACAAATAACTGCTTTGACATCATCGCAGGTACCAAGTTCTAATGGATCAGATAAATTTCGAGGAATAATAACATTCACATGGTCTTTTTTGATGTTGATTGTGTTTGAATGTAAAGGAGATGATTTTGGAGTTTTATTCATTGCCCTACAAGGTTTCAAATAATTGTTAAAATCTTAATAAAGCACATAAATATTTACAAAATAAATATATACTTATTGATATCTTCATTTTGTAGACTATTTAAATTGAGCGGATCAGAAATGTTGCCACCAAGTAAAAACTTTTTAGGTGGTATAACATTTTGACCATCTTTTTTCTTTTTCTTTGGCGAAGAGCTTATAATAATTGATGTGCTAACACATCTTTTTCTTGATGAATTTAGTTTTATATTAGTATCAGAAAACTGTAATGTTTTGCAAACTGTATTCAGATTTTGATTTTCGAGTGGATTTTCAACTTCTTCATTTTCAACTTCAGTTTTGGTAGCCATTATAAACCTAAAATTAAAAATTTAAATTACTAAATTATTAAATTAGTAAAAACATACTTTTTTCATTTTGAAACAGTTATAGTGGTGCAACTACCGGGTAGGTTGGGAGTGTCAAACACCGGGGCCCAAAGATAGCAGGGGCCCCTGGGCTCAGCCTAAATAAAATAATCTATTTTGGTATTTGACTATCTAACTTTACAATAAATATAAAAATCATGACATTTTGATGTACAAATATACTTTCCCGAAATACGGACAACAAAATAAAATTATCGATTTCATAAAGAAAAAACTAGAATCTATGGAATTTGTTCTAATTTTATGTTTTTGGAAAAAGATTTTGAGAGCATTACACGGGGTGTACAAATCCCTTCAGAAATGAAATACAAATTTGCACAATGCATGCCAAAACAATTATAGAAAACCTAAGAGATAGATATAAAAATATACTGTTGGAGTGTAAAGAATTATGCTCCAGATGAGGAATTACTTCTAACTTTCATGTTAAGAGTAGACTTGCTCCACAATATTTTGATGAAATTGATGGTGATCGCCGGCTAAATATAACATGAACATTTCAGAGTTAAAATTTTTCTACCTGTGATTGATAAAGTTATATTTCAACTAAACTCACGGTTTCAAAGACTACAAGAAGTTACAAAGAATTTTGATTTCTTATTTTCTACAATGTTTGCTAAAATGGATGAAAATGAGTTCTCCAAAGCTCCAATGGACTTTTTTTATTTATACAATGATGGCATTTCTTCAGATTTTACCAGAAAATTATTGTGTTTAAAAGGATTTTAAACACTAATATTCAAATGATTTAGGATCTGGCTTTATTTATAGTTAAAAATGATTTTTGTACTACATACTGTGATGTAATAACTGCATGTATAATTTAAATTTTATTGCCTATAACACTTGCAATGCATTGCCACGGCAGAAAGATCATTTTCGAAATTGAAATTTATTAAAAACTATTTGAGAAACAGTATGGGGCAGGATCGACTTTTTAATATTTCCATTATAAATATAGAAAGAAATGTAACTAATCAAGATGATTTAGAAAAAATGATTTCTATGTTTGCCAATTTAAAAACAAGAAAAAAAAATTTTCTTAAATGAAGACAAATTTGAGATACTTCTAATAGTATAGTTTTCATTATATTACTCTAAATGTATAAAATATTAAAATATATATAAAACATAAATGACTAATGTAGTCTTAAAAGTGATATTTTTTATTTATTTTTGTAAGTATATTATGATTTATGTTTTTATTTGTTTGGTAAAACTTTTAATAAATCTATTAACTTAAGTTTAATACGTGGTATTGATAATGAATAGTAATTACCACTTTCAATAAACTGATTAAAAACAGTTTTTACAACTTATAAGTGTATAAGTATATATAAGTTACCATTAAACACATTACTTAATTTTTTTTCCTTTTGGCGATTTATCATTTTATTAACCACCCCAAATGTTGTTCACAATAAATAACTTTAATTAGGGTCCCTTCATTAAAAATGACACTGGGGCCTCAGTTGTCCTAGTTGCGTCACTGAACAGTTAATATTAAATTTATAGTATTTTAATGAAACAATTTATACTTAGGAATAATAAGAATTATTAGTAGCCTTTGTATCAAATATGGTTGCAATTATGTTAAAGATGAAAAACTTAAAAATAATACCACAATATAATAATTAAAATGTATCAAAATATCAAAACCAATCTAATAAGTAAAATATAAAATGGCAAGTTGCCTAAGTTTCAAATATTTTTTAGGTTATCAAACCAAAAGTTATAAGTTTAGACTAATTTAGTACACTTATGTTATGAAAACTCAAAAAATGTTGTTAGGTAAGTTATTTACTAAAAATTAAATTTGAAATAAATAATATTAAAGCAGAATAAACAAAAAGTCAAGAGTTACTCTTTATAAAAGGCTAGCTGGTTTATATAGGGCTGATAAAATATTCATAAAAAAATAAGATAATTCCTATATTTTTTGATAAGTTTTTTATATTAAATTTGAAAATGTGCTTAATATATTCAAAAGCAATCATGTTTAAAATGAAAGATAATCAACTATTTTAATACAATAATGTCGAGAAGTAAATAATTAATGTATAACTAATAACTATAGTTATATTTTCTATATTCTAAAAAAGCAATATTTCTGTATTTTAATACATTATAGTATACAACATTATGTACATTTCGAAATATATGGACATTTTATGTATTTAGATTTAAACTATAAAGTAAAATCTGTAAATGTTATGTTAGAAATAATTATAAATGAAAAATAGGTTAAATGGTTGAATGCCAAGAAATGTATAGCAAACTGAAATGTCAAGAATCTGGAAATTCTTAGTGAGGTTATCTTAAATATTAGTTTTGCCTAAGATTAGCGATGCTTGAGGCTCGAAAGTTTATGACCTTAAAAACATTAAAATATGACAAAAAAAATTACAAATAATTGTTTTAAATTAATAAAAATACATTTTTTTTTTAATATTTTACTCTATTTTACTGTAACATTCTATACAAATTTATCGACGTTTTAATTTTCGTCATTTCGAAAAAATTACGAAAAAAATAATAAAATTTAGATATAATAGGTAGTATTCACTATAACATGATAACGATGCGACGGCTGTAATCAACGTGATAAAATCGGATACTAATCGAATACTAGGAAAAAATAATAAAATGTAGACAGGGCCGGATTTGGAGGTGTGGAGATCTCGAGGCAACAAAGGAGTGGAGGCCCCTGGCCCCAAATTATTTTCCAAATAAAATGAACTTTTTTTTTTTCAAAGTAGATTTTTTTCTTTTATTAGTATTTAACAAACATATACAAATATAAACGGAAACAAGAAATTAAATTTAAGTGTTAATTAACGGAACCTTCCGAGCTTTTTTCGCCAAAAAATCGTTGATGGGTTCGTTGAAATCCAGTTCCCGAAGTGTATATTTGTTATACCAGCGCAATAGATGTATATTTTACATGTAGTGTCCCAAATTCGGCGCAATTGATGAATACCGATTTTTATCCTATTGGCTACTTTCGGCTGGACGGCGGAGTGACAGTGCATGGGTGATTTGAAAAATTTTTTTTTTTCGAAGTCTATTGTGGAGGCCCCGGAGCTATCGGCCCAGTTGTCCTCTCCTAAATCCTGCCCGGAATGTAGGTATAATAATATTCACCACAATACGACAATCAGGATGTAAGATTATAAGACAAGTCTTGAATTATCGGCATAATGGTCGACAAAAAACGATAAGAAGTGTGAAATCAGTAAAAATGTCTAAAAATATCATAAAATGACTTAAAAAGTAATAAATACCAAAAAATGCAAAATAAAAATGAGTTATTCGGATTCACATGCTAATGAAATAATTTGTAGCCAGGTTAAGAGCATTGTCTAAAAAGTTCTAAAAAAATGCAAAATGCATAAACTTCCGAGCCCTACTTATAAATATTAATTGAGTCAGCTGACATAAAAAAAGTTGAGCTGCTTTAATTTATTTAAGTTTTCGGGAATATAAATAATTTACATTATTGTTATACATAAATTATCAATTAAATTATTGTTATACTATTTAAAAACCTATTATAATTAATACCAGTATTATATAGCATATTTAAATAAAGTTATTATTAAAAATTATGACATTTTGAATTGAGTACCGAGTACTAGTAATTTACCCACTTAATTATCGTCATAATTAACACATTTCGCAGCTGTTAATATTTCAAAATATAGATTTTTTTTATGCGTCATAGATCTCTAATTTTTATATCAATTTAGTAAAGTGTTCTAAAATGGTGTGCGAAGTTAAAAATGTAGATTTAATCAGATGTATATTAAGATATATTTTTTGACATAAATTGAATAATAACAATGATAACCATAACAGTTATTTATATGGACTATCAACATGTACTATGTGCCTATATTTCGCATACCATAAAATCTTAACTAAAATAAATATATTACAAATTTAAATAACATTTATGGACAAAGATTAGCCTGAGTAGAATTAAATAATCAGATTTTTGAAATAATAATTGGTTTTTAACTAAATTGTAATCTAAAAGAAGCCATTATTCGTGAATATATTTATCATTTACTTTATTTATATATTTACTAGTTTTATTAACAATTTAATCCCAACTTTAAATTCGTCAAATATTTTTTTTTTAAGTAATAATTTATTGTCTTTATGAAAATTATACAGTTAAGTCTTAATTTAAATTTTACATCCCAAAAATATAACTTTTTCAGATGCATTTAAATAACTAAAATATATTTTGCTGTGTTGCTATATTTTGCATAAAAACGTTTTTAAAATAGGCCAACAAAATTAAAATATTTAAATAATAGTAGAATACCGAAATTGATTGATTATATTTTTAAGTCAATTTTATAAATTGCTCCATATTTTCAGTTTCTATTTCGATGAAAATATATTTACCAACAATTATAATAGGTACATAAAAATTAAATATTTAACCAGTATTCAGTAATAATTTATAAATGTATAACTATTTATGTTTTTGATGATTCAGACCAACAATATAGTAGTATGTAATACTATATACTCAGTGCCGGCCCAAGACATGGGCAATTTTATAGGGACGCGTTTAATATAAAAATATTTTATAAATTTAAGTGTAATATTTATTCAAATTGACAATATTTCTAAATCCATGACAGAATATTCTGTTACATAATTTTTTTTTTATAAATTATACATCACTTTCTACTGTAATATTACAAATAATTTAAAAATATTGTACAAAAATATATAATCATTAACTCGGAAAACCCAAAAAAAGTTTGTGTTATAGCAGATACGTTTCAGATATAAGATAGTCGCCACAGAGTCTGTGATGGTTATCATTAGAGTTATATTAATCGTACAATTTATTGTCATTATAAGTAAAGATTAAGATTCGTATTTGTATACGAATACAATGTAAAATGAGATCACATTTATTTCTTGCTAATGAAGTTGAACAGTAGTTAGCGGTGTCGTCGTTATCGGTCTAAAATATGTAAGTATTTTTAAATTATAGAAGCAATTTTGAATTAACACATTTGTATTGATAAATTAAAACAGTTATCGTAGGTTAATGCAATTTTATTTAAATATTAATTGGTAGAGAAAAAGTAGCACCAAAAAAAAGCTAGCGGTTGTCAAAATCGTAAAAGAAAATTAGAAAAGCAATTACAAATAAAAAAATGTTTAAAAATGTCATAATTTTTCTAATTTAATATAAACGTAAAGATAATATATATGAACGTCTCAATAATTTTGCATATTATGCAATTTTCAGCATAGAAAATGAAATAGATTCTGAATTATATCTGAACGAAGTAATATAAAATTTTGCTGATTTAAAATCTAGAAAAAAATGTATAGTTTAAAAAAAATGTATTATGTTTATTATATTGTACGATTAAAGAAATAGTGTTAATTAAATATTCATTATAAATAGTGATAATAAATTGTACCCAAATAAGTTTTGCAATATTTTACCTATCCATAAATATAAGAATTTTAAACAAAATATATAGATAAGTATAAAATTTATTTAATATATTAAAGAAAATTTGTTTTAGGACGTCTTTCAAAAAATTGCCCATGGTGACAAAATATCTTGGGCCGGCCCTGTATATACTATATATGTTGGCGTAGTGGCGTAAGAAGTACAGTGTTTATCTTAATTTTAAATACTAATAATAATTTACTAATAAATAATTACCAGCTGGTTCAATATGCGATTTTTACGGTTAGATGTTCAAATGAAAACTGTGCTTTAGAATTTAAGATAATTAATTTAAATTACATGCTTCCATATAGGTACGTTTCAAAAAATATTAAGATGTTTATTTTTTTAGATTACATTAAAGTATGTGTATTTTTAATTATAATTTATTATTCAATAAATGTTTCTAAATTACACGAATCGGTGCAGAAAATGAATAAACATTAATCGCACAATATAAACAATCCGAAATATAATTTATTTGGTCTGCTTGGGTAAAATATCTTTAAAATTAAAATCAGTTACTTATGTTTTCATTGTGATTCAATTTCTCTTTACTTCATACATAAGTTCGAAAAGTAAAGCGTGAATGTAAAATATAACTTAATGTTTATGAAAATATTATATTTCAAAATTACCAACAACATTTTTTTAATTTTGAAACCATTCCCAGGTCATTTTCATGAAATTTTTAAAGCAAAATTACTACTATTAAAAAAAATTATAATAAAGCTCGTGTCATTTATATTGAGATTTCTCAGTTGACCACCTTGAAGATATTATTTTGACAATATGCCAAACGCCAGGTTAGGGTATCAAATGTATAGTCTTGTAAAACATTAATTTTATATTTAATTAATTATTAGATTTCAGAAAAAAAATCAAACATTGATTAAAAAATGCCTGTTAATTTATGAAATTAATATTAAAATAAACAACCATATGTTTTTTTTTTTAAATTAAGACAAATAAACTAAAAACTGTTCAAAGTATACTTACTCGAATAAAAGACGATAATAAATTCCCGATAAAATGTTTCAGAAGTTGTACTATTAAAAAGAACGATTAGTTACTACAAATACGTGTTTACGTTTTTTATTGGATTAGCAACGTTCTGAATAAATGTTTAAGATTCTCCATTTTTAAAAGTTGATTTTAAACATTCATTTCAATTACAATATATTTATTAAATAGGAAAATACGAATGATTTCCTTTAATAATATAACATTGGGTTGTGTGAAGTTTTCTTTTTGATAAAGTAATTGTAATATCATCGAGTCAAGCTAAATTTTTTTTAAGGTATTGGTCATACGTCCTAGAATTAGTAATTGAAATATACTCGTAATAATACTAATGAGTATTTAAAATAATGCCATTCATTTATAAAACTGTACCGACACATTATTACCTATTTTGAACACGAAATGATTTAGTGAATTAAGTCATTAGAAACAGTTTATACAATGAAATTGAAAATGACCAACTAATATTCGAAAAAACGAATTTTTGCAAGAAAATAATAAAAATATTTGAATAACATTGTTCCATAGAAAATCATTAAAATATATTACACGAGGTACAATTAGGCACGTTATAAAAGCTCAAGAATTGACACATTTTTTGGGCACATAGCGTATTCATCCTAACGATTGGCGAAGAAAATTAATTCGTTATTTCCGGACAACCATCGTCATTTTTGATGCAAACTTATTCAATTATGACTCAATTTTATAGCACATACGTACAATATATATATATAAATGAATAAACAAACATATAAAATATACAAATACTTGTTCTGTAGTATTATTATATTTATAAGTACATCTGGTTTCGAATTAAAAATTCATCATCAGGTTAATACAAAGTTATTAAAATTAGTGGCAATTTTATTAACTTGGTAGATATATAACAATTACCATAATTGTATACTTTACAAATATAAATATACTCTAGGCAAAACATTTATTTATTATTATATATGAAATATTTGTTCATTTTTATAATAACTGACGTGTATTAACTATTTACTAATTTTTAATTTTTATTTTTTTATTACAAATATATATTGAGATATGCACAATTGCATCATACGTTATAGAAATAATATTTCTCGTCAACGTTCTACTAATTAAATAAATGCATTTTTGAATAATTAAAATAAAATAAATGTTAATTTCGTTTATAATAAATGCATAACTGTCTTTTTACCATGAAAAAATGTCGTGTTAGATAAAATATAAAATTACCGTGTGGTGTACTTAAAAAAAGTTTGATAAAAATAACTGTTTAAAATATATACAAAGATACTTTTGTTTGTTTTCGAGGATAAAACGGTTAGTGTAATAAATTGGGACGAAAAAGTCCCAGTTTTTCGTGTTGCAACGATGGTATAAAAAATACCGTTAGGGTTTCAAATGCATCACCAATATCGAGTACGTTATATTACGTACGTAATATGCAATTCTTGTCCTAATAACGGGTACGTATCAAAAGCCAAGAGGGTACCGTTTTCCTGCGCCCGCCCCACCGCGTCGCGGATCGAAAAACGGCGCGACGAAACCGGAGCCGTCGTTAGGTGTACATACACGAATATAATGAACGTAATAGTATATACAATGTATACACACGAAGTTATTATGGTTGTGTGTTTCCGACCACGTAACGGACAAAGAGGAAACAGGAACACGTATTATTTCTACGTCAGAATTGCAACCGACGCACACGCGCCAGTGTAGCAACGCGCAGTGATTTTTACATTAAGGTTGTGGAAGTCGAGCGCGACGGCTGCGAACACGCAAATGTACCCGTCGGGAGCGGTGGTGAACGGCGGTGCGAAATGCAACTCGGAAACGGGACGAAAATGCGGGTGGTGCACCACGGCGGGAGTAACCAGTTTCTCATCGGCAGATTAGGCGCCTTGGTCGGGTAAGTGACAACGGCAGTATTGGTTCGACTGGGACGGAAAAACCCGCGGAAAACAGATGTCGTGTACGTAAACGTGGTCGCAATCGACCGCGGCAAAAAAAAAAAAAAAAATGGTCGTGAAACCCAAGGGGGAAGAACAACAGGCTCAGAACAGTGAACAAGGCCCGCTCGACCTCCCCGGGCGGTGAACAGCTGGTGGCGGCGGCGTAGAAAACAACAATAATAATAACACGTAAGGACGAACGTGGGGAAGCGGCAGGAGGAAGGATGTGGAAAAATTAGGACGGGCGGCGGTAACGCGCGGGTAGGGGGGGTCATGTTTGATCGTGTACACCGAGGCAAGCGTTCGTACCGCGTTCGCCGTGTCGGGACGGAGGACCTCCGTCGAACGATAACGGAGACAGAAGAGAGAGAAAAAAAAAAAAATAAAACGATGTAAAAGTGCGGAACCGAGGAAAAACGTCAACATTTCCGACACGCTCGGCGGAAAAGCCGTCGTCTACGAAGGAGAAGGAAAAAAAAAAATAAACAGACGTCGCGTGCGACGCGACACGCAGCCGTATACTCACAACATGAATGAGGCTGCGCGCTTGTGCGACGTTGTCGGCGGTGATCGCAGCGGCGACGTTCACACGGCGGCCATCTTAGTCGCGTGCTTGTGCGTGCGTACGATGTCCGGCGAGCGGAGTGCGTGCGTGACTCCGCGTCTGGTGCTGCAGGCGAGAGCCGTTCGGAGGGCACGAGTGCCGGGCGGTGGTAGTGGAGGTGGTGGTGGTGGTGGTCGTTGTGCACGGAACGGTACGCGACTCGGCGGCGTTCCTGCGCGTTCGGCGTCGAAATGTTTAATAACTGGTCGCGTACGCCGCTCGCCCGACCGTACAATGTGGTTCGGGAGCGCGCAGTGCTGCCACGTCCCGCGCGACGCAATACCCGCTCGCGAACACGATAATTATTCCCGTGCGGTTTTGTCGTGCTACGCGGGCGATCGCGACGCACTACCGCGCGCCAAACACGCACACGCGCGCCCGTACGCTAACAACACATGCACGCGCCGTATGACACGCGCGCGCACATCGTAGTGCACGTCAAATAGCGTCCGCCGAGTAATCCATAGAGTGCCCCTCCTAGGACCGTAGTCAACCATCGGAAAGTCTACGTCGTATCGTTCCGAAGCTTTCGGATTTGCGCAGCGTTAATAATATTAATGCATCCTAGTGGGATTGCCGTTCACGTCGTATTATCCGTCATGCACATTATTTTAATATAATAGTGTTGTTGTCGTCGGCGCACAGACGTGTGCACACACAAAACGTTGTGTTATGTAAAACAGCTGAAATTTGCCGCTTGGTTACATATTTTATTATTTCGATATTTAGGTCAAACGCGTATGGTCAAAACGCGAAGCTGATATTTCAGGAACGATTTTATGTTATGAATCAATAACGCTTCCAAAAGTTCAAATCATCGCGATAAAAAGATAGTAAAACGTCCAGTTGTTTCGATTAAAATCATCGAAAAATCAATTGAAATTCGTTTTATCGTGTACACAAATTAATACTAACAAGTTAAGATTTTCAAATATATACCTACTAAATATGAGAACCGATTTATTTCTACAAAACATTTACTTTCTCGTGTGAAACAGACATGAAAATAAATTATATAACGTATACGTTTTATGAAAATATAATTAATATTTCAATTAAATAATTATGAGCAAATGTTTCTCTAGGAACTTGATATATACCTATATATATATATATTCCTACTAAAGTCTTGAATAAAAATAAAAATGTAAGGTATACTAACTAAAGATTGCTCATTAATACTTCGATCAAATTTGATAGCAATAATAAATTATAAAAATCGAAGAACAATTCCGAATGCAGTTCGTTGAACTTGAATGTTTATTTACATTAAATATACTGTTCAGAAGCGTACCCAGGAATTTTTTATGGGGTGGGGGGGTCCAACATTTTTATTTTATCTGTTCTCTAAATATAATTATAATTTAACTCAATATCAACAAATTACTGTTAATATACTATGTAATATACTATAACTAGTATGGCTTATATATTATAGGTGTAATACACATTTGGTATCTATAAACTTTGTGTATTGAAGATAATGGGAAATTAAAATACACTATGTACTATTATTATACTATTTACTATTAAATCTTTGAGTATGTAAAAATTTCAATAGCGGGGTCCGGACTCCCCCCCCCCGTGAGTACGCCCATGATACTGTTTAATATTTGTTTACAGAAACTTTCTAAGTAATTAGAATATCAGTAACTTTATTAATCATACATTAAGATCTTAAATTATAAATTCTTAATGCGCAATAAATTGTTTGTATTACATTGGAAATAGTAATATATCGGTATGATTTTAAAAACATTTTAAAAATAAGTTAAAACAAAAATAATACAATGATATAAATAAGTTCATAAGTTAAAAATGTAAGATATTTTATTCCGTATTCAATTTTATTTTTTTGATAAAAATATGAACAAAATGACCATTTTGATTTTATTACAGAGTGGAAAATTTTCTATAATATTTAATAAAATTATATTATTGGAACCGAGATATTTTTATTTTTTTTTTATTTTGTGTGTCTAAATGTTGAGTAAATATGCTCTTAAATATTCTTGTAATATTTCAAAGGTATAATTATTTATAGGAATATTTTCGTATTTATTTAAAATGTAATTGAAATAATACGAAAACGTTGTAAAATTTAAATATGTTTGTTTATTATATAATTAATTTTATTGAAATTTAGAAAATAATTTAAGTTTTTATTTCGTTTTTGAAAGTCTTCATTAATTTTAATATTAATATGATCTTGTATTTACTTTAATTGATTATTATTTTATCTCTTAAAGATGTAGTTAATAATAAGTTCAGATGTCAAAATAATCGACATTAGATTTAGATAAGTATATTATGGACAAATGGAAAAAGTAACTTTATTTTTAACACGACTTATTATTTAAACTACATCTAATCCATTATAAATAGGAATCATTTTATATATAAAGTAACAGTTTAAGTGAACCAACTAGAAAGCTTTTAGTTTAGATGTAATGTGATATTGTATGTGATAAATGATAAAGGAAAAAAACAAAAAGTTCTAAATGGAAAAATATATGGATATTGTACCAATAATTTACTACAGAACTAAAGCCTGAAACAAAAACAGAGCCAGGTTCTTAAAAAAAATTATACATTTATATTTTATATTCCATAACATCAAGGTGAACAGTACAAGGCAGTGTCAATTGTCATAATTAAATAAATACCAGTTTTTCTATTTAACTTGTTAACAAAATAACTGAAGATGAATAGTTAAAATTACTATCACAAATACAATAGGGTAAATAAACTTCATAAACTAAACGTATTCGTATCCATAATGATAAGATCATATAAAAGCTAAAATTAACTACTTTCATTTAATATTTTACATTGTTTATTTAATTTGGAGTATTTTATTTAGTTTTCATTTCGCATACAAATAAACGGCCGAAGAAGTCAAAGATAGGACTAGTGAAAGAAAATAACTAAGAATAATAATGTTTTGAATTCGGCATCCATCAGTCATCATTTAACAATAGTTAAATAATTGATACGAGTGTGTAATTTGTATATGCATAATACATTTATCGTAATACTTATTGTACGCACGACGCATCTTCTTCATAATAGGATGTACAAAAATAAATGTATAAGCTAAATTGTAAATGTAAATGTAAAGTCACTAAGTGTCCCTAATATGAGACTTCCTTCCATATCATTTCAATATTTATACATATATTCAATCTTAGTTTTTTTTATTATCCTTTCATAATAATTGCTTATTGCACATATATTGTAGTTTTTTCAAAATAGTCATATTTTTAAAATATAAAAAATATACTAATATATTTTATTTTACTTTATCTTCAAATTTATTCAATATCATTTTATTTAAAAAAAAATAATAAGTTTATAACCTTAGCTTTAAGTTTTTAATTTAATTAATTAATATTATCGTCATTTTTATGATAAAACTATACAACGAATGACAGTCAAATGAAAAAAAGTAATAGAAATTACAATATTATTTGAAATCTTAAGTTATAAACCTAAAAATTAACTTTTTTTATCAAAGTTAAACATAAAATGTCTGTAGGTATATGATTTATAATTTAAAATGAAACTCAAATATTTTTAAGTTACAATAATATTGCTGCAACAGAAAAAAAAATCTTTTAATCTTTGTAAAAGGTTTAAAAAAAAAAAAAAAAAAACACTAAGCAAACAGGATTTGTCGGTTAAATTGTATTTAATATTTATTAAAGATAAATTAAATAGTGTTTAAACAGTATAGTTTAGTTGGGTGTAGTTGAATTATTCACTTTAATTAATTTTCAACCATTTTTTTTTAAAGAAATCGCCAGTATATGAGTATACATAATATTTAATACATCCAGCTTTATTAAATTTATCTTGAAACTTTTCTAAACAAGTAATAGTTTAAATTATTATGAAGGAAAATTAAAACCTAATAACTAATTAAGCTTACCTTTTAAATAGTTTACAAATGTTTTAATCCGTTTTTTTCGTTTCTTACTTTCTAAATGTATTTGCCATATAAACATATTTTTAATTTCATCTATTGTGGCTTAAAAAAACATTTTATTTTTAATGAGAAATAACCAAATATAATTCGTTTCTTATTCGTTAGTATAGATGAGCGGAGCTTTTTATGTTTTGAATTTCTTATAATCTATGTATGAATATTCAAAAATATTTCGAACAAATTAAAGTACAATTTCAAACAAGTAATTTATTATTACTTATTTTAGTTAAATAATTAATATTATTATAATTAATTACCTTTTTTCGTTATAAATGCAAAATATGAAATTTACCTTAGATCAATAAAAAAATTCAGTTTCATTGCATTCGGCAATAATCATAGTATACATACATATGTGATGTAATGATATACAAATATAATATTACTGTATGACGTATGTTATCATGGATAGAACGCGAAAATGTGTCATATGCTTTCTGAGATGCTTTTTTAACTCATTGAGTACTAAAGTAAAATATTATATTATTATACTTGTTACAGTAAATTATGTAAAACATGAAAATTACGTAATTAACCGGTAATTATTGTAAACATATATACAAAATGAAGATTTTCCATATTCACCAAACAAATTGGTAAATGTTGTGTATAATACTAAGATACGACTATAACACAACTTGTATGTTTTTCTGTTGCACAATTTCACATTAGGAAGATTTCTAATATCTTTAAATATGTTTTTACGCAAGATATCTGATAATCATTGGATACATAAAAATTAAAGGTACAAGTAATCGATAATCAACTTCAATTTTAGGTTTTATCTTATCATTAGAAAACCCAATATAATTAATTGTATAAATGAATTAGGTATAAGAATAAATTGCACGAGTCTGTGTATTATAGTCAGTATATCGTACTATCAGTACAAGTAGGTCATATATCAAAAATATTAGATTGTATAGGAGAGCATTTCTAATGTTTGATAATTTATAGTAATTTGTAATTTTCTTCTGCTAAATATCAATGTGACTTTGTTATATATGACTAGTTGACCAGACATTTTCTTATAATATTTTTATCAACAAATATAATTAAAATGCCACACTTCGTATTACGGCTTTATTGTTTTCAGTTACCTCTCGATCTGTCTTAGTGCAATGAGTTTATTTGCATAACTAACGATTTAAAAATATAATTACATAGATCGTGCCACACTAAGACAAAAAAGAAAAAAAAATACGAATTCAAAGATACCAAAAATGTAAATTAATATTTTTTGACATACGGCCCTCTTGCACTGATAGTGCGATATAATAATTTAAAATATTTTAGAGCGTCAAAACAAAATAATGAATGAACGAAAATAATTAGTCTCATGTTTGCAAAAACATGCAGAAAATATGTTAAAGTCATCATCATCTCGATTTGATCCACTCGAAATAGGTTCAACTGTTAGAATATCGATACCAGATGTAGATCGTGTTCGCGGAGCTCCACGTAATTTATTAACAGTCGTTATACTCGTACATATCGAAAATGATCTTAACAAATTAGATTAGTAGTACCCACATATAAGTTATTCAAATATTTACAAAAAATGAATGTTATACTTTTGAAACAGGTACTGAACATTGACACCTAAAACATAAATACACAAGATTTGAGTTAATACCTCGTAAAGAAAAACTTCTTGACATACCTAAATCCATCAAAGAAAAAGAGCTTACTCTTCGAGAGGCAACTGGTTTGAGCAGTATTTCGGGCACTCAAGGGTACCAACGATGTCACTGCAAAACTAAATGTAAAAATAATAAATGTGCTTATCGTTCTTCAGGAAAACTTAGTAATTCAAAATAACATGGTTCATTTATATGTGAAAATAAGTAGTTCTTAAAATATGATGTAAATACAAAAATAACCATTTGTATAATTTTTTATCGTAAATTTACGGTAATTAACTTAAAAATCTACTCATATAAACTATAAATGGATATTAGCGATATTAACGGTAAATGATGGAAATTATTATTTTTCGTCATTTATTGTAATATTGTCATAAATTAAGTAAATAAAGTGAACAATTAAATGACAAAATATATATTTTATATACCTACCTAATTTATATTGTAGTGTATCTTACGCATGAAATATGTTTCATGAACGTTTTTTGATCAAAATTATCTTATAAATTATTATATTATTAATAAACAATAGTCATCAGCTAATTTGATTTTATTAATGTATTAATGTGTTAATTGACAATTATTTCCGTCACTGCACTTTCATAATAATTTTAATTAGAAAACTCATGTAAATTTTAAAGTAAAAAAATAGGAAAATTTAATTATTGGAAATATTTTATAATTGTTAAGATGTATAGGTACCTACTACTTTTTTTTTTTTATTGAAACTTAATTTACCTATACTACTTAAAGATACACATTGTGAAACACTACAAAAAAAAATTACACATAGAGGCACAAATAGGGAATTTCAATGAGGAGAGGCGCTTCAGTTCTACTATTTTTAACCAACAATTATAATTTCAGGCTTTGTCCCTATTCTTCTAAAGGATCTAAAATAATCATTAAATTATTGTTATTAGTTATAATCACTAAGAGCTTTATTGTTGCAAGATAAAGGCTTAATAAAATAAAAAAAATCTCAATTATATAAAATAATAATTTATTAATATATAATTTATAATAATAATAATAATAATAATAATTTTAGTTTCAGTGTTCAGTCACTTGCTCCACTCTGACAGCTGCATCTTCTTAGGCGAATTTCTGGCAAATTCAGTTATTATTTCACTTTCATCGAATTGCTCTTTTTTATTTATATTAGCCATAGCTAACCCATTCAGTCTGTTTTCCGACATGGTGCTTCTTAAAAAATTTTTTAAGCGATTAAGTGCTGAAAACGTTCTTTCCAGAGTGAAAGAGGTAACTGGTAACGTGGCGAATAATTGTAAAAGTATTTTAATGTTAGGTCGAAGATTGGTATCATGAGAGAGTGAATCAAGAGCAGAATTCGGTTTTGGAATAGTATTTTGACTCTGTTGCCTCCATATGAACAGGTTAGCTCTGATTGTAGATGAGGTATCATCATGGAGATCTTGGACATATATTTTAGCAGTTTTTATAATATTTTTATCGTCATACATATTTAAATTGGCCGGAATAAGTCCTTCAAGTGGCATAACATCAATAAGCCTTTGATTAAAACGAGCATCCATTGATTCTATTAAATAGTCAAGATACATTATACATATAAACACGGCCCATGGGGGGGGCTATAGCCCCCTTAGCCCCCCCTTGGCTAACGCCACTGCATATATTAAATTAATCAATCGGCAATTTTTTTTTTTTCTTTGATTGAATGATAATTGTAAATGCAGTAAATCTGTATTTTACCATAATTTAAATATAGTGTAGCATTAATAGCTAATGGAAAAAAGTATCATTGAATTTATATGTATGTACATAATAATATTTTAGTATACACTTATGAGTACAATTTTCAGTTTAAAGGATATTTTAACTTACTATAACATAAATTATGTCTTTTAGCATATGATTTATATAGGTACCCTAAGCACATATTAGTACAGTATTATGTGTACAATGAATAAACATGTTTTAACAATAATAAATTGAGTAATAAAATTATTTTCCAGTTACATTGCATTACAAAAAAAATTTGCAAATTTTGTGATATTGATTGTATAATCAATTTAAGTGAATTTTGAACATATAAGGATAATATAAGAGATAATTATAGAGATAATTAATTTAAAAAGGAATAATACGAAAATATAATTACATACTATATAAGCTAAGTAGTTTTTATTTTTATTTTAGTAAAGTATTGGTACTCTTTGTATATATTATATATTAAAATATCAGTTTAATATTTAAGATTTGAAAACGTTTACAGGACATTTATTATTGGTCCCATTATCATATTACAAACGTCATACGTTTTATACCATCTACATAATATATTCTGTAAATATATAATTATAGATCTATAACACGATTATAGTTGTGTAATTGATTAAAATTTTCATAATTTGTTGTTACAAAAATAAATATAACTCTTACAAAAATTAATAGTATTTTTAAAATTTAAAAAAACTATTGAAGTTCAAATATATCTACTAAAATATAGAGCTTAATCCAAAAATTAACAGTTACAAAAATAAAAACAGAACGTTTAAAATGTTTACATGTGTAGTAATATAGTATTAAATATGTAAAATGTTCATACTTTATTGACACTTTATATGTATTCCTTTGATACTAGAATATGTGGCCATATAATATACGAGTGTGTTTTTCTTCTGAGTTATAACTTATGACCATAAATGCATATACTTATGAGTCAAGAATAAACAAATATGTAACAATATTGAAAATGAGTTTTTAAACACTTACGTTCCAAATTTTTTTTCTGCAAACTCAATTACTTCAAAAAGTGCCAAGAGACTTGTGAAAATTAACTTAAATTTTTATTATACATTTCAGATTGAAATATTTCATTAAACTACACGTATTTCAATGAATTACTTATATTGATGAATAATATTAATAGTTTTATACAAATATATGTACGAGTATAAAGACAGTTGGAGTACTACCGTACCAGTTTAAAAAGTGATTGTTTTTATTTTGTGTAGTTGATATCAATATATTTTAATAAGTAAATTTATTCGTATACCAAGGTAAATACTTGTAACTTATTTTTAAACCACGAGGAATTTATATAGCAAAATGAACTAGATTGTATTAATATAAATAAAACCTCAATATGAAAAAAAATAACTAAACATTCTTTACCTTTTAGGTTAGTCATATTTTTTTAAAACAGGTAGCTTATTTTAATCTTGTGATCAATTATTATCGTGTTTGTAACATATGAATATTCTTTCTCAGAATACATTGTACGCATTCAATTTACCATTTTCTGTGTTTATTTTATGCATCGTAGCATTGTTAAATGTTTTATTTATGTAATTTTACAATTTAAATACTTAAAAAAATATTTTAACTGAATTCCAGATTTTTCGAATAAATAAACTGATGTAATATAATATATACCCTTATTAGTTTCGAATTAAAATATTTAATTATTTATAGTTTATTATTAATACGATAGACGATTGTAAATATACAGAATTTTGGTAGAAGAAGTTTCGTGGGTTACTATTTTTTGATTTAAATTTTTTTGTCTCTAAGAAAACTGATTAAGTTAATGAAAATAAAAATAAAAATAATGATAATCAGATTTAATTTATTCTATAATTAATTAACAAAATAATCATAATGAAAAAATGTTTACGTTAACTCTTTATTTAGAAATATATATATATATATATATATATATATTGAAAACATAACAATTTCATTGAAGAAAATGTACAAGTTGGCAGTTTGAAAACTTAAACTATTACTATATACTGATTTCCTTTTTTATACATAACCATTATTCAAACTTGATAATAAACTGTTACACTATTCATAATTTTCACAGGTAAGTAATTAACATTTTAATTTAAGAAAAATTGTATAACTCATGAATATCAAAATTTAAAATTTGCAAAAATTGAAGGAAATAATTAAAAAAATTATGTTAAAACATAAAAATAATAAGAATAGTGAAGGTCATAGCTACTGAACCTCTGTGGTATAACCATTATTATTGAATCGTCTTTCTTTCGATTTTAATAACTATAAGAAACTAGATAAGTTTTTGAACAAGGTCACGTTTCATATAAGACTATTAGTGTTGGTATCTTTGTAGGAAAAGTTTAGAATATAACGTTAGTATTCAACAAAAAAATTAAAAAAATTAATTTTAAAATTTTATTGTAACAATTAATGAATTACGATTAACCTGTCTATCAGACTTAAAGGTATAAATATTGATCGAAATAATTGCGGATTCGTCTAAATATTTAAAGTAATTATTGTTACGTACCTATTATTGATTATGAGTTTTTTAAAGTATCGATAAAATGAGCAATAAGGTCTCATTTGTATTTGGTAATCATAATTTTATAACACAAACAAAAACAGTTAGGACATCTTCATCACCGCGATAAAGAATATTTTGGTTAAAAATAAACGTATTATTTGCTATTTATTAAGAGTTGTACTTGAATATTACTAAAAATCCTCATATACTCGTATTTCTATGCATGAACATACAGATATTTTATTTTTTTTTCTACTAATTATATTTTTTAGTTACAAGTAAATATTATGTAAGTTATATCTGTATATTTCTTACTCATGTTCTAAGAATAATGTTAGGGATCATATTACAATGAATTGTACCTTGAAACAGCTGCTATAATAAATAAATTTACCATGTAGTCACTATCGTAGTCTGTATAATAAACTCGATACATTTATTTTTGTTTCATTTTTATTATACAATCTTTTTTTTTTTTATGGTATTAGTGTTATTGTTATCGATTTAATTCACATTATTATTAATGATATCACCGATTTAGGTACTCGCGTTATGTACAGTGAGATAATTTTTAATATTACATTTATTAAATAAACATATCTCCGATGGTGGTAGGACATTTTCCGAACACAATATTTACAATTCGCACCGTGTGACTGCAATTTAATTCATACTAGACGTGCACACGTACAATTTTTCGTAAAACATTATTGCACACGTCACACAATAATCTTCGCCCTACTACAAACGAGCGACCACTCGATACAACTATAAGCGCAATGCATTGTAGTATTCTAGAGGGGAGCGGGCGTGTATACAATAGGAAGCACATAATACTGTACCTACCACCAAAAACTACACGAACAAAATTCAAAAAATATGTTTTATCTGTTTCGTTTTCAATCGAATCATATTTCACAATCAAAATACTTTTTCTCCACTTGAATCTAATTATTCATGTTTCGTGAACCAACATAAAAAAAACCAATGAAAAATAGATAATCATTATAAATAAGAATTTTCTTTGGTCATTCGGGAATTTTTTTTTTATAAAGTGCAGTGAGAATAGTAATTGTGCAGTTAAAATTTTTAGTTCGTGCAGTGCACCAAAAACAATTCACCATTATTATTTATTCTATGCTATAAAAAATAATAATTGCATAAGCCTCGAATAAAAAATAAAAAAATGTTTCAGGAACAATTTTGAAAATTGATTACTGATTTTTAGTTTTATTTTACCATCTGATCGATTGTGAGTTTCATACTTACAAACGGGGAGATTTAGTGTTATTTACAACCACAATAACATGATAATTACAGATTAAGAATTTACCAAACAACTGTTTATTTGGATATAAAACAAATAATTGTTAATTATTATTACTAATAATACCTGTAGGTACCTATGATTTTAATTTACATACTAAATTATAAAATTATTATTTACAAGTAAAAATAGTGCAATAGTGTAAAACAATTAACTTGTATGTCATGGGCAATAATTGTATTTTTTAGGTAGTTAAATTTTTTTGTAGAGTCAAAAAAAATCATTAAAAAAAAAAGCCCCAAGGTAACTTACTCACCGGTAATATGTACCTAAATAAATATTATAAACAAATGTCATTCTTTTAAAAGAATTTCCTAGAAACATTAAGCGTCATAAGCCTGTAATTTGTAAGGAACTATTTTATTTTTTTATTAATAGCTACTAGTAATAAAATTATGATACTGCACTGTGGTTTATATCATAATCGTATAGTATAATTGTAATATGTTCGAGTGTCGTAAACACTTATTTCGATAACGTTGTGTCCTAAGGTTAATAGTCTTTCACTTTTAGTTTCATTTTCGTTTGAAGTTGGAATGGTCTATTACCCGAACAAAATTTCACTCTTAGTTGAATGCAAACATGTTTTTTTTTTGTTGATTTATATCAATTAAATATTCGTTTAATTTAATGATAAATATTTTTTTTAACCATACCATTCTTGTCAAATTATTTAAAAAACTGAGATATTAACTAGTATCAAATAGTGTCACACAGAAACAAAGAGACTTCCGTTTCCAATCACTACACATTAATATTGAATTACCGATATTAAAATATGATAAAAAAAGTTTGACTTATATATATTATATTAAATTATGACATTGTTATTTTCTTGTTATTTATTTTATTCTGAGTTTGTTAGAATATTTATGTGTTGATACGTTCATTTGATTTAAACTATACTGAAATAAAAATATAGTTTATTTTAAATTGTATTTTAAAATAATACATTTTATAACATGTATAAGAAAAATTCTGATAATATCACAAGAATAAAATTTGATTTTAGACTTTTCCATCCATCGTATCACCATTTCAGAATACAACGTAATAATGCATAGATGAACTAGTGTATATTCCATATTACAAGGCTAACAACTTTACAACTTACATAAATCAATATATTTAAAGTATAAGTTTACACATGTATATTTTAAATGGGGAGTTTTCATTTTAATTATTTTAATTGTCAAAAATAAGTTGTACAACAATTTAGTATAGCCACGTTATACTATTTAGTTATAGTTAAATAATAGTTTCATTATTGTTCATAAATACACAGACTAGTAGGTACCATATTTATTCACTTGAAACATATGTAATCTTCCAACGCGTATATCGTACACAAATATATTTCCTTGAACCATGTAACTATCGTGAGATGGATGGCACTGGGATATGGCTGTATGTGAACCGTGATAAAATTACACCTTTTCTAAAAGTTGATATGTAAACTGCGCAAAAAAAAAATTTAACATTATACAATCTGCTACAAAACCGATAAAGATACATTATACAA
This sequence comes from Sipha flava, assembly GCF_003268045.1. Taxonomy (NCBI): domain Eukaryota; kingdom Metazoa; phylum Arthropoda; class Insecta; order Hemiptera; family Aphididae; genus Sipha; species Sipha flava. The sequence goes on from NW_020271732.1 coordinate 151,595, forward strand.
ACTGTGACAGTTTATTTTATATGTATAATATATATAGATACTATATACATACCGATACGATAACATAAATAGGTATTTATGTTATAATGTATAACAAGTATTTATATGCAACATATATACATCTATGTGCTATTATGTACATATATCATTTAGTTAATATGTTATAGTGGAGACAAATTTGTAAGAAAAATCCAATTTTTTACGCAATGTACTAAATATCGGCTCCTTCGCAAGTACAAGATTATACTAAACAGTAAAATGCTAAATAAATTTATTAGAGTACCTAAACAATTATTATATTAGTAATTTAATATTTCAATTTTTAATTTTTTTGATTACACAATTACTACGATCTATTAAAAACAATGTTACAAAATGTCAAATTAATTTGTGTAAATTAATCAAACATTTAACATATTATAGTAATATTTTAAATATTTAACATATTAATTAAATAATTAAATGTGTTAATTACATAAAATAATGTATTATTAATTTATTATTTCAATTTTCAATTTGTTTAAATCTATTGAATACAATATGTGCATGTTACAAGATAGCAAATGAAGTACAAACATTATCGATCATGAAGTTAAGTCACCGATCAAATGCATACCTATATATAGCTGTACCTTAACATTTAGAATGGTACACGATTTCGCACAATATACCTTTTTACCTACCCGATTCCGCACATTTTCATAATACAAAAGATTTTTTTTACTTAACCCAAGTTTTACACGATTCCGCATAAAAATGTTTGCGACGTTGCCAATTACGAGGAAAAATAATTGTAGTTATAATATTAAATAAAAAAAATTATTAAAAATAAATTTTATAATTAACAATAAGTAGTAAATTACAATTTTTTTCCTTGATATCGAGAACCAACTTGTGATAAAAATTGAATGATATCAATTTGATTTGTTTCATATTTATTGTATGCATTCATGGTGAATTCCATATGTTTTTTTTTTCGCGTTCAATATTTTCCGATCACTATATAAAGTAATTTATCTGATTTTAGTTTCGGTTTCCATCAATACTTTTATAACTAAATAAATATGTGGATGAGAGTGATAAAATTGGCCGTAATATATGTGATGAAGAATCAAAATAATGTTATAATATGACTATTTTTATAATACAATCTGCAACGTCGCAAATTAGTTTTGTGCGGAATCGGAATGAAGAGGTATATGCGGAATCGTGAATCTACCAACATGGACCAACCAACATTTGTATCTAATTAAATGATAAACGTATATGTTATCTTATCGGTATGTATATAGTATCTATATATATGATAAATGGTAACAGTTTGTATAATGCAGGGTCGAAACGTATAATACAGTATAGTATAAAACACGTATTATACGTATAAAAAACAAGTAGTTTTATACGTTTTATACTGTATAAAGAATAAAATCTCTTATAAAAAAAAAAAAAATGCATTTATAATTTAAACATTTTAAATTTAAACACAATAAAACAAGGAAATATAAATTATAAATAAACAATCGTGGTGCTATTAATCTATTGTTAATAATTATCATTATTTTATCGCGGACGTATTTATAGTAAATTAATTGTACTTATGATATTTGTAATACTTTTAATATTTTATATTAATATGTTATAAACGAAAAATTAAAGTAGATATATAATATAAAATAGTAGTAAAATATATGTTTACTATGTATAAAAATTAAAAACCTTACTTAATATCTAAAATAGGAAGAATTTTTAATTTTTAAAAGTAAATTTCAAGTACGAGAATATGTGTTAAATTTATTTTCTAAGAGTCGGATTACAATAGCTAGTCGGTCGCAACACCGACAATGGCATCATTATTATTATTTATTTATTTAGGCGTATAATCATAAACGATTAAATAGCATAATAAACAGTGCAACACTAATTATTTATACAATCGAATTTTAAATAGTTCGCTGCCTCGTGATTCATTTCACTTGCAGGTGCAGATATCAATTAGCATTTAACAGATATCATATCAATACAATATTATCACGACGTATATGTTGTAACTATAGTTATACGCAGGTGAAAGTGGACATGTCTCTTCTGTTAAAAGGTTTTTAGTGATTTTTTTCATTAGTTATTATTGCATTAGTTTTTTAAATGTGTAATCTGTACATTGCATATTCCATACGACATATAATATACTTTTTGACCCACTGATATACGATTGACTTTGGTTTTTTCGCTTATTCTTTGGAGCAATTATACTATCACTTACCTTTCTAGTCTCGACGACTGCGCCTTATTGTCATGCACCTACAATAATAATATACATTATATACTTAGGTACTACACGCATACAAGCGTCTGTTGTAGGAAATAAAATCTAATTTGCTATTAAACTACGTTAAGCTATGATATTAAGATCGACAGTTGGTGCACAGTTCTTATGGAACCCAATAAATCGAACATACTATAGGTAAATTTTATATGTAGACTATTGTACGACAAAATTAAAAAAAAAAAGAGATAAAGAAAATAAATTCTCAGTAATAAAAAACATAATAAGGACAAGGAAGTTTTTATTAATGAAGAAGGTATCTATTAATTATTTTTTTTATAAAATATGATTTTTATAATGTGAAATTTACATTAGAATTAGGCATTTATTATAATATTAATATGTAATTCTTATTTATTTATACTTATTGCATACCTTTATAAAATAGATATTTTAGATTCAATAAATTGGCTAAAGTACAATATAGAATCAAAAATAACTTTACACCAGTTATGGGCTGAAACTATACATTATAGAAATACTAAGCAAATAAATGAAAATGCTTTTCATAAATATCCAGCTTTAAAAAAGATAACAGGTCACATACTTGTAAGCTTAGTCACACAACTACAAAAGGAGGTTTCCTTATGCCATAATAAATTTAAAAGTTTTTTGAACTGCAGTATATTTAATTAATATTAAAATTAAAATAAATACATTTATTGCTTTCAAATACATATTTTTTAAATCTTAATAATAAAATAAAATTGTTATTTTCAAATATATAATTAGAAATATACACAATGATTTTTTTTAGATTGATATGGATTTTTCTTACTTAATTCCATAAAAAGACCAATATCTTCTACAAAAATATTCAAGTATTCAAAAGTATTCAAAAATAAGTTGAAAACATATTTTAAAAGACAAGTAAATTTATAAGTTTAAACAAAACTTGATTAAAAATATTATAACACCTGCTAAATTAGACAAGTTGTTTTACATAACTGTTAACATAATATAATTAATAAATATACAATTGGAGTAGGTAAACAGAAAAGTAGGCACTCATCTGTAATTTTTTTTAGGTGATGATGATTTAGCAGCTATACAAATACTTCCTTATCTATTCAAATCAGTAAAAATTAAAATTCCAAAGAAGACTATAAATGACGACAATCAGAAAATAGTTAAATATTGTATGTGGAAACCTTCAAAAGTAGAACAAGCTAGTGCTTTCCTAGTTAATATCAACTGTAAGTCTTAAATATTTTATTTTGTATTTGTCTACTATTTTGTCTCAAAAAAAAAAAAATAAAAAATATATCTTATAGTAACACAAGTATTCATAGTTTTAATAAAACAACAAAAACACTAAATCCAAATATCTAATGTTTAACATTTAAAACATAAAATAACACTAAAATATAAATTAAGTAGATACACTTACACTATACACTCAAGTTATAACTACTATAAGCCATCATTTCTTGGACTACTTACCTACCTACATTGTTAAATTAATACCTATTTATTTTATTATCTAATAGCTGTTGCGAAAATTTTATTAAATGGTACCAATACCTTCTCTAAATAAAATCTATGAAGTGCTTTTTTTATCATTAATAAATTATGAAATTAAAATATCTAATTCGGTTTAGTGATGGGAATAATCAAAAGAAAACACTCAAAATACTCTATTGTTTGATTTAATCAACTCGATTGTTTTGAAAGTAATTGAGTGATTATCTCGATATTGAAATCAATTGAAATAATTAATTTAAAAGTAATATTCTGAATCGATGGAGAGGTAATTTTTCGAGTGAATCACTCGATTGTAACAACATCTTGATATTCTTAATCATTCATTTATCAAAATCTCTCGAATGTTCCCATTACTATATTAAGTCTATTTTACCAACACTTTATGGTGTAACTATATTATTATAGTATTAAATATGGTATTAATTTAAAATTGCTTATTTCACAAAATAACAATGATATCAAGACAATCCACGAACAAAAAGTGAATAGAGCATTTGTTAATAATTTAACTGTTCAACCGTATATCGCCATCGGGGGTAATATTGAAGATGCTAGTAGTATATTGAACTACTATACTATAATTTGCAATATTTATTACAAATTCGAAACGCCAATTAAGACGTTAGATATTTGTTTTAAATAATTTCATACATTCAATCTAAACTATCCCCCAGAAGCTGAGTAGGTTTGGTGGTTTATTTAAGATTATTTTATTGAAATAAAAAATTTCTACAAAAAAAAAATTGTTGTTGTTCAAACTTTAATTAAAGATTTACAATAGCAGTTTAAGTTTAAATTGGGTTATTATATATCTATATTTAGTTATCTATATTTTTTTATATTATTTATTGTAAAAAAACCTATACTATTTTTCGAATAAGAACGCACCGTGTCGCACATGGTAAGACATTAAGATAAGACTTAGAACATTTAATTTTTTTTCTATGGTGTAGTGTTTTTCGTCTTTCTTTTACTCTTTGTTCACGTGTTAAGGCAAAACATTAACGGTGTATAATTTAAAACGGTTTTCTTTTTAATAATTAAAGTTACAAGTCATAATACATTAATTGTCTCTTATTTATTATTTAACACCACCATGTATTGACACGGCGTTAATCAATAACAGAGGCTATGGTGATTTCGCTTATTTACCATAAAATTAAACGCTATTACCAAAAAATAACACAATTGTTCCAAGTCACCTGGACACATGCATATACACATGCATAGATTGCTTTAACAAAAATCATATTTAAAATGTCTTAATATTTTTTTTAAACTACAATGTATACAGTTTATATATTATATATTAATTATTATATTTTAATATAATAATTTCTTAAAGTTAATCAATATTTAAGTATTTTTAATATTATAAACTGTATTTAATACCAAGTAGTATACAAAAGTATTTATAAATATTGTCATTTTTATTAAATATTTTCAAAGATTAAAATTTAAAAAAAATTGTTTTTTTTATACCAAAAGAATTGTCATGTTCTTTTTTTTATGAATTAAATACTCCACCACTTGCAATTAATTAGTATTAAATTTGTTGTATGATATACACGAGCTCGGCCAGATTTGTATCCGCCGCCCACGGTGAATTATTATTTGAAAAAAAGTATATATGTCCTATTGTTATTTGTTTTTGGAATAAATCTATACACAAAATCTTTAATATGTTGTTATTTTAATTAGTTACCAAATAACCAGTAAATCTGTTACACAATTGAAAATAAAAAATAAAAATAAATATTTTTTTTACAAAAACGAAATTATATTTGAATACCATATTAAAAGAAAAAAAAAAGAAAAAAGTAATAGCATGTACTAGCCAATTATAATAGCTACAATTTGAATGAATATAATATTGTAATTTTATAGTAAAAAGTACTATACATGACAATAGGTACTGCTAAATATATAAAATAATTAAATATAACATTTGGTTACGATTACATCATTTTATAGTAGTGGTTATTACGAGTTATAGTTCAATAAACTGTTAATTATAGTAAAATAAATTTCTGCTGCAGTGATCTGAACTAAACCTTCCAGTTCTAACTATTATAAATTTCATTATGTACTACTATAAATATTGTTTAAACTAAATTAAAATATACAGTGAACTATAAAATAACAGTAGAAATTATTTTCTTGTAACAATGATCATAATAAGTTAACTAATAATAACTTATAGTAAATCTCACTAACATTATAGCTATCCCTATAACAATTATAAAATACTGTTAAATCTACTATTTTAATAATGGGTTGAACCGTTTTGTTTTTTCCGTGCGCGGCCAAAAAACGTCTCGTTTATCTTTTGAATCAAACTCTATAAAAATTATCACAGTGATGTTTATTGGCTGCATCCGCGTAAACCAGTGCTTCTCAACCTGGGAGCCGTGGCCCCCTAGGGGGGCGTGAAATATTTATTTCATTTAAAATTCTTGTAACCGAATTTAATGAAAAAGAACTCACTACATTTTGGTTAAGACGACAGCAAGAGTACCTATCCTGTAATCTTGAAAGCGGTTTTACTTATTTTAATACCTTTCGCACCAACAACTAACATCAACAACAACTAACAACTTAAAATTATATTAAACAAACATAGATTAAACATATCACAACAGTTCTTAAATGCAAACTTGCGTATTTAAGTTCCAAATATCACACCTGACATAAATATGTTAAGTGAAAATGTGCTTTATTATTATTATTATTATTAACCTAGCCTTTGTTTGAAACCAAATCAACATTATTACTTAATATTCTTGTATTGCTTTATAGTTATTACCAATTATTTTTTGTTTATATATATCTTAAGTTTTATACAATTGTAGGATTACATTTCAAAAATATATTAAAAAACATTTATTTTCTTTACATTTTAATAATTTATTTGTGTGAAATAGTAGATGCAAATTTAGTATATCATTAACAATAAATAATTAATGATTTTTATTGAGTGGGGCCTTGACAGTTTTACATTAAATTTAAGGGGCCTTACAACAAAAAAGGTTGAGAAGCACTGACGTAAACGTTATCGATTATAACAATAGGATGGCTTATCTGTGTAATATTTTAAAATCAATGATGATACATATTAATACACATGAAGTGCCTGATAATCCGTGAAATTTTGGGCAAATTAAATAATTGATAATGAATAATGTTTGAATTGTGTAATAACAATTTTTAGTCCAACCCAACTGACTTAAGTCTACATTTATCAACGTAGCCCTCTCCTATGAACAACTATCAACTTAACTATTGAGCATTACTACCAAAGTGTGCGACCACTCGTTCAATTCAATCGGCAAAGCCGAATTCAGTAGGGACTATAATGTTATTAATGATATATACATTTATAGTGATGGTAGCGGAGAAGCGATTCTTTAACATAACATCGTACTAGTACTATGTTGGCGATGTCAATGACTCAGAACAGTGATTATAAAAATTCGGAATATACGTATTAAAATTCAAGTAATAAAATAATAATTTAAAATTTTTGTATAACGTATAATGATTTTGAGGTTCATGAGTGCATTGCGGAACCAAACATTGGATAAAATGTGATCAACGTCTCTAAAGCTGGATATGGTTAATAAATACTTTATAGGTCACGTATCGTGACGAGATCACCAAAATATCATGTGGTACGAATATATCCCACCTATCCTCCACCGTGGACGGGCGTTTGAGATGTCCACACGCGATGCACTATATATATAACGAATGACGAGAACGGGTGAAAAATGGAATATTTTATGTTTTTGTGTTGCTCCACATATATATGTATACTTGACTATAATGCAGTTGATGACAGTGTTTTTTTTTATAAATATTTGAACAGGAAAATATTTTCGTATCGATCTCTCAGAACTCTCTAGTCCAGAAATTAACGAATATTTATTGCCTTCTATGCTTATTAACTTAGAAAATCTAGGTATCCTATTGAATTGGTTAAAACTTTCACTAGTTGATATAAATTCGTTTATGTACTTCTTTTTTCCTTTTTGAAGACAGATATGTTCAAAAAATGGAATACTACCTCTCATCATATTTTTTTAATAAATAAGTTTATCAGAAATATGTAAAGTTTTCATAATTTTTAAATATAGCACGAAATTGATTTACGTAAATATACACAGGCGGAACGGGTTATTTCATTTTCGTCTTATATAAATAGGTTTTTATTCTACGCGGGAGATTTACTAATCCGTCAGTATTCGAAAGTACACCGATGAGCTATAATAATAATCATGTTTTAGGTTTTAAATTGTCAAAAGAATTTATTTTAAAACTCAGAAACAGTTATATAGTATAATAATTTATTTGTTATACATGAATATATTTTATGATAATTGTGCTAAAAATGAATAATTTATATGGCAAGTATACACAATAGTATAGTTTGAAATGAAAATGTTTAAAACCAAAATTTTACTTGTATTATAATAGTAATAATCCAATGGGTAATAGGGATGACTTAATTACGCGAAACAGAATATTTATTAGACGCGAGTTTAAAGTTAATCTTAAATTCACATTAAAGATAAGACGATCACTACAGATATATCAAACTTTAAATACTTCTAATTACTTTTATTATTAAACTTTTTGATGATTAAATAATTGTATTTATTTGGTAAAGTACGAACGTTATTCATGAAGCTACCAGTTTTTTTTTTTTGTGAAAAGAAAACATTTTACAAACACACTTTCTCGCCTGTATTGATTACGTTTAAGAAGCCTTTGACATGCCACAAATACAAACTACAGTAATTAGATACTCGCTAGCTGTGTACTTTGCGTACCAGTTAAATATTGTATACAGTTCAACCACACGACTGAAACTTGTAATAGTATTCATACTCGTTAATTAACTCAAAAGTACAATTGTCATGGTTATGTTATTAGTCAAATTAACAGAAATGTCATTTTTAACACCTATTTGAGTATACTTAATTATGAATTTACAACAAAACAACATATTTTACTGAACACCAATATTAATTGTACGTTTTAGATTATACTTAATATTATAAAATATCATTTTACGATTGCTATTTTCCACTCAGTAATTCTGTAATAAATAATATTCTTCTAACGTGTCCATCTTTTTTAGTAAGATATGTCTAACCTTTGTCCAGAGAACCATCGTTCTCCGACATTAGTACATTTATTATTTTTACCAACAAAAATATTATTCAAATTAAATTAATATAAATAAGTATCGCATTAAATTGGGTGTCTGTTTAATTACATATTCTGAAATCTAATTACCAGAGCTCGTAAGTACATGCATTTGCATATCAATTTTGCAAAGTTGTATTTAATGCTAGATGAAACAGAAATCCATTTCAAGGTACCACGGTTAAAAATGTGAAATCTTATTTTGCATGTTTTTGTTTATTTGACATATTTATGCATATTTCTATTTTATCGGGCATATTATACAACATTCTATTAGTATCGATCAAAAATCTAAATGGAAAATATATATAAAATTAAAAATAGAAATTGTACTATTTTTTCTTTTTTTATATTCTTGATACACGGACATTTAATGAATAAATTTGTCCAAAAGTTTCAGATTTAAAATTAATTACTGAAAAAGACGTACATTATACACAGTTCATGAAGGCTCAAGAATAGTTTTAAATAGTATTTAAAATCTATTTTTTTTTTTAATTATGAGATAAAAAAATAAAATATAGCTATAAAAAATTGAATAGATAATTTATGTAATTTCAAAAATTATTTATGATTTATTTAAGTAAGCATTTTTTAAGTGCATAATTTTAGATATTTAGTGCATATAAATGCATATTTCAAAGCATATTTTGCCAATTTTAAGTGCATAAATGCATGCTTATTTAGGCATTTTTTAGGGCATGAACTTACGAACCCTGCTAATTACCATGCAGCGCCATAACACTGCATTAAAACAAATAAACCAAACAATAGGTATTAGCGGTGAAAAGATGCCTGAATGCGTATATTTTAGTTTTATTACTACTAAGCATCCCCTCATAAATTGTGTTCAACGAATCAAATGTTAATACATTTTGTTTTACAAGAATACCAAGTAGATATAATATTCAAACATTTTATAATATATATATATATATATATATATATAACTATATTATTCTAAAATTAAATATTTTTGTACCAGCGATGTTTATTTTATATCATATGTAAGCGGAACACGTCCGCAGTTAAAATATGTGTTTAAATATATGTACTGTAATAATTTATTATGCGTTATATAGCTTTTGTTCATATTGTTTATTTTCAATGATGAAGTAACTGCATTTCTATTAGAGAAGGACTGCCATTCAATACAATTGAAAATACTTTGACGTAAGTTACGTCTTTGGGGAGGGCGTAGAGTAAATTAGTTAGGTATATAGTTTTAAGAGAGACAGAAAAATCACTTAAAATACCGAAAAACGTTGGCTGTCGTTTTACTGTACACATTTTCATTATTTAGCACTGTGATCTCAGTGCTGTGAATTATTTTTAAACTTCGATTACGGAAATTGAACATTCGGAGGTACGGAATTGCATTTTATTTTGCAGTCAAAAGTCTAGTCTACTCAGTAGCAACGAAATAAAAATAAAAATGTACGAGTATTTTTCGAATGTAAAAATACCTTTGCTACAGAATATTTCTAACCATTACACTTAATTGTTATTGTAATTTTACGTTTTTACTGAAGTGTTTTAAGTGTATTATTTTATAATTTAAAACTGAATTTGCTATTAACAATTTTTACGTACGTGTTTCGGGGAATTATTTATATTTTATGCATATACCACCACATCATACTCCGTTGACTTTTCAATTGTCCAACATTCAATGTCATAACAATTATTATTTTAAATAACGAAGATCAGTGCATGCAAGCTTATCTTAACTATTGATGAAACCGTATAAATAATATTATTTGACTAAAATAATAAATTAATGCTTAGTTTGGAGTATTATTATATTTGTAATGTATGATCGATTTTGAAATAAAAAATCATCATTGGATATATGTATACAAAGTCAATAATTGTAAGTATAAGCCATACGTTACAAATATAATAATTATCTAGTCTAAGAATTCATTATTTCTATATTTCTATCTATAAATGATTTATTTATAGATTAATTTATGAGTATTAACAATTTATTGATTTGTACATTATCTTTTATTATTTTATTGATATAATAAAATAAACAAAAAAAAAATTTAATTTATATCATAACAAAATTAAAATATATTTAAGACTTTTCAATTATTGGTTCTCTAATTATTTATTTATTACATTTCTTAACTGTTACTATAAAATGTTTAGGTTATCATATTTTTTAATAAACAAATAGAACTAATTATTCAATCGCCTGATACTGATCAGACTTCTTGTTTAAACGAATCAAAAAATATGTTAATATTGTACGTACCTCATTTATAATGAATTATTGTTTATTTTCAATCGTATTCGTATTTTATTAACCTGGTTTTCGTGTTCCAGCGTTTTAAGTGTACCTACCTAGTTCGGAGATAGTGTCTAATCAATTTGATTTAGTGTATAATTTAAAAAGTTTAAAACTAAAAATAACATAGGTTTACAAGTATTATATGTTATATTACTTTTTTTTTTTTTAAAAATAACCTACTTGAATGTAGGTAACGCATTTATTGAAAATGGTACGGTTGTGACATCGCGTGACTTCAGATCTTTATAACTTTAGGTGAAATAATTCAATTGTATTATTTTATGAGGTTTTCAAAATAATACCATATTGTATTTATTTTTATTTTTAAATTGGCACACTACAATTATAAACAATTTATGGAAAAATGACAATAATAATCGATTGTGTAATTTCTGTTCTCATAATAACAATATATATGTTACGGGTAGAGTACAAATTTCGAACTCTACCCGTAACATAAACACACATAAAATGTATTCGGAAAATAAGAACCCGTCATTAAATTTGTACTTTATACTCATATCAGTAATATTTTTACACATTTCAACACGCGTGTCTCGTAATATTCTATTCACGGTGAGAACAAATTAGAAATTTTATTACATCCAATGATCAATTATAATAGGATACATTTTTATTTTATGTATACATAGTTTTAAATATTTTACAATACTAAAAAATTAATAAGCAACACACACAATGAAGTATATATACCTTATTATGTCTGAAATTAAACTTGTAATAAGTAATCAACTTGTAATTATTGTACTAATTTAGATAATTTAGACCTATTTAAAATAAGTGGTAGTAATGTATAATAGTATACATAATATTTAATTACAATTTATTCCTGTACTTTTATTATAATTGAATATTAGTATAGTAAGATTCGATTTAATTATATTATTATTTACAAATTTACAAAATTGTATCGAATAACACGAAACTATTTAATATTGTACAAATTAATTCATAAAATGGGTGATTTTGATGTATTATTGTTCGTCTTACATTTTCTACATAGAACATTCTCGTATGGAACAAAAATAATCACACAAATTATAATTAATTTCATACTTGGATATATATATATATATATAACTATTTAACGCTTATTTATTGTGTTGGTTTGATGAATTATTGTTTAGTTTCTTCATTAGATAATTGATTCATAGACTGACTTTCATCAGCGTTATCAGAATAACCATATCTTTCATTATTAGGATTCTGTTCGTATGGTTCTACATACTCCGATTGTTGTGTTTGATAACTATTATTTTCATAGTTCTGCTGTGGGTCATAATTATTGGTCGAAGAATCTGGATAATAAGATGCATTAGTCTCGTGTTGATCGCCAACATAACCGTCGTACTGCTCTTTGGCAACGGTTCCATCGTAATGTTCATCTTGTTTTTGATAATAGTAATCATCGTTCGCATGCTGATCGTTCGGATAGTTTTCTTGTTGCGCGTGTTCATCGTACTGCTCGGGCGGAACCCTTTCTGTGTTCGCATTTGAATTATCTTCGTAATAATAATTCCTTTGCTCCCCGTCCACGTAATTTCCTTGGAGCTCGGATTCCGCATAATGCCGGTCGGCATGATTTTCACTAGTATTTTCTTCTGGACGATTTTGATAATAATAATCATCATGATTAACATTTTCAGCCACGTACTTGGCCTGTTGACCATGATCGGCATATTCATTTTGTGATTGTCCTTTTGGATTAGCGTCAGAATAATTTTGGTAATAATAGTCATCTTGAGCTGAATGCTGGTCGGCATAATTTCCCTGATAGTTAGGATCGACATATTGTTGGTCCACTTGTTGCTCTTTCCCGTCATCTTTTGCATGATTTTGGTAATAATAGTCATCGTGTTCATCATATTCTCCTTGATGTTCCGGTTGAGTGTATTGGTTTTCTAGCATTGATTCTTTTGGATCAACATTAGAATAATTATTTTGATAATAATAATCATCATCAGCGTGTTGTTCGTCAACATAATTTGTTTGTGTGTTGGGCTCTTCGTATTGATTTTGTGTTGGATTTTCTTTACTGTCATCTGTAGGGTTTTGGTAATAATAATTATTTTCATCGTGTACATTATTTTCCTCGACAAATTCATTATGCTGGTTGGGTTCAATGTTATTGTTTGTTGTAATCTCTTTGTTACTTTCAGTGGTTCCATCTGGATAATAGTTTTTCTCGTTTATGATGTGTTCATCGGTATAGTCCGGTTGATTTTCAAGATTTTGTATTGTATGCTCTTGATAATGACTATTATCAATCGTGAATTCTTCATTTACAATATCTTGTGATGGTCCTTGCTCTATTGGAATTGTTTTCAACTCAGAACTATCTCGTTCATTGGATTGTATTATATCTATATCATTATTTGAATTATTATCAACTTGATACGGTAGAATAGTTTTAACATTATTTTTTAAGTAGTTTTCATTATTATTAAATTGTTGGGGGTTCCCGGTTTCTTGTTCGTTGGTTATATATTTATTAGCACTTGTATAATCAATTTTGGATTGGTTGATAAATGTTCTAGATGATTCATTTATACTATCTGGTTGATTATTAAATTCTTGATCTAACTGATTGTCTGAATTATTTGAATATACTTTACCGCTAGAAATATTTTCGTTTGTCAATACTGACTCATTTTTGAAGCTTTCTCTTCGATCATTAATGTTAACATTGTTGATTTTATTTAATGTATTTTTTGTTTCGTCTTGATAATCAACTTGAGGTGGCTTAGATGTTTCCACTACTTTTCTTCGGTCATTATTATTACTATTACGCCTAAGAACACGATATGTGTTATTGTGATCATAATCTACTTTTTCAATATCTTTATAATTATTATGTACATTACTTTCTAACGAATTTGGTTCATTTTCCTGAACATCGTTCTTTAAATTTAAATATTTATTGGATTCAAAAGAATTTCCAATTGAAGCAAGTTTTTCTGGTTTATTTAAAGATTCCCTTCTGGAGTTTACTTGTTTATCACTTGGTAAAGCACGATGTTTGTTCATCGAAGCAGAATAATTGTCGTTTGATAATAAAGAGGTTCGGCGTTTGTTTTCATGTTTTGCAATTGAATTTTTTCTTTCTAGAAGTAACTTACGTTCATGTGTAATGGGTTTGTCGTAAGTATTTTCTTCAGTTGAATATTTATGATTAGGTAACTCAATATTTTCACTGTCAAGATCAAAACTAATTCGCTTTGAAACATTTGTGGATGTTTCAGGTTTTTTTATATATGAATTATTTTCTAAATAATCATCCTCTTTCTGTGAATCGAAACTTTCGTCATTTAAAAGTCTTTTTTCTGGTGACTTCAAAAATGAGTTTCTTCTATACAAATCTTCTTTGGTTAATTCAACTTTTGGATTATTTACTTGAGAATTTAATGAACGTGTTTTAAATACATCATCACCTTGCCGTTTGTTTTGTAATGACTTAAAATCAGAATAATATGTACTTTTTTCATAACTTGGAGTCGAATATCTTTCCACCCGTTCTTTGTGAGGATTCCAAACATAGTCTCGGATTTTTTTTTCAAGTAGGCTTCCAGAATTTCCTAGATTTGTTTTATCATACAACATATCTCGACTGTAAACTGGTGAACATGGTCTAGTTATACTGGAAAATGATCGTTGCCTCAAATCGGCCTCATAATAATCATCATATCCAGGATACGTTAAATTATCATTTGTTGGATAATACCTTTTACGGTATTCGGGTGAATATTCATAGCTTGTATTACCAACAGGGTAATTAATTGTATTACGATATCTGTAATCACCCATCGAATAAGATGGTTCGCGTTCGATAATTTTTACTGGTTTTGGATATCGTGTAGGCCAATAAGGGACTTCTTCTTCTGGATATTGTTGAACAGGTCTTCGTTTGTAAAATTGCTCTGTGGTGTGTCGTGGATATTGAGCAATAGGTTTTGATGTAGGAAAGTAATACACTTGGTATTCTTGACAATTTGGAGTGTAGAAGTTCATAGCTTTATTATATTTTTTAGAACTTATTGGCATATAATATGCACTATTGTAAGTATCAAAATCTGCGGACGAATAGTGACGAATTTGTGGTTTGTTATTTGGACGGAAGTCATTGTAGTTATTTGATGAATACATATCATTTGCGTATAAGTTAGTTTTATTTATACGTTTCCTGGTATCTATATGGTCATCAAATACTAAATATTTGTATTTGTTATCAAAATCTATTTTTTTAGGATACATTTTATTAAAACTAAGCGTATTTGATGAAGGTTTAGAATTATCCATTAAGCCGAGGTATTTAAGCCTATTGTGAATAGCCGATCCATTCAAAATTGAATTTTGTTCTTGTATTGTTTCATCGAGTGTTAGTTTTATTAGTCTGACGTAATTTTCGCATCGTTCCTATAATAATAAATGCAAAGTATAAATTTAAACAAATAATAACGGAAACAATCTTGACAAACTGAAATTATGTATTTTTATAGGAATAAAATTATAATTGATAAAGTAAATTTGGTTTAATATAGGTAATACCATTGATTTTATAATATAATATATATCCCATCCAATTTTTAAAGCTAGTAGAATTTTAATTAATAAAAACAACAACTTTCTTACATATTGTTGCTAACTAGGGTTTGGATGTTTATGAAATTCATATTTTTTCCTATTGGTCCAATTTAATGCTGACACGGTTAAAATACGATTTATTTTATACTGAATCAAATTATATTATTTTTATTAACATATTTTTGCATACTTTATTATTTTATATTCTAAATACATATTTCAGTACATTTAAGAACTTTTTAAAAACTATTTAAACTAACGAGTAAATAAATTATAATTTATTGACCCGTATAATTATACTTTTCCAAAATATTTTTATACTAAAGTTTAATGAAATTTAAAAAAAACCATTGTATCACAGTGTAACGCTCTTATTGTAAATTAGTATATGTTAAAAAAATATAAGATATAAAAATAACAACTGATAAAAATTAAGTATTATTATATTATTAAATATTATTTAAATAATTATTATAATTTATAAGTTATAAATTATAATTCATTTTTATTTTTAATACTACAGGTAATACACATTAAATGTACCTACGAAATTTTTATTCTGCTTATTTTGGTGTTTTTTATTACTAAAATGCATTTTTTTTTTTTGTGCATACTTTGAATGCATATTTGGTAATTTTTTAGTACATAAATATTTGAATTCTATTGATAATCTGTTTCTATCAAGTTATATCAAGAAATCATTGGGGTATAGTGACTTCTGGTTCACGTAGGCGCAATATATTTTAATGATAGAATGGCGGGTTAGTATAACATTCTAAAATCAATGCTTTGATTTTATCGCAATGCAGTGAATGTTGATGTGTACAATTATAGCAATATATATTTAAAAATTATACCAAAATACTAAAGTAGCATTATATGTAATATCTAAAACTGCAATATGAATAAAATATATGAAAAACAACGGCATAAATTATAAAAGAACTAACTTATCAAAATCACAATTTTATTTTTATTTAAATTATAAAAGTTGTGAGGTATTTGATGATGAGCAATTCGTTTTAATCTAATAACATGGTTTGGTCATGCATTTTATGATTTTAGATATTATTCATTTTCTCTAAGCTATAAATAACTCCTCAAAGGTTAGTATAATGTACTGAAAACAAATTTCATTTATTTAAAAATAGTTATTTTTATTCAAATCTCTATAATCATCTTTAAAAATGAAATATTTCTCACCCTTAAACATCGCATTCTGTCGATTTTCTCAGCCATCATATTGAAATTTCTCTGGACTCCATCCATTTAGGAATTTATGAATTATCTTTAATATGAACCGTAGAAGGACTAAAACAATCAAAAAAGATTTATTTATACCGTAGTCAATTAATTCATATTGTTTTTTTTTTCAAGCAAGAATTTTAAAATCTCAACTAAACTAATTATTAATCATATTTATTAGTTTATTGAACAGGTACTATTTTTAGTTATATATGACTGTACAAAATAATGTATAAATATATTTTATACAATTTACACACCGTAATATATTCATATTAGTTACTTATAATTTAATACATAATATAATAATATTATATATTAAATTAATTACAGACTTGATAGTATATCAATACGGTTCGATTATGAAATTTTATACTTTTTTGGTACGAGACAACAGTTAATTATAATTGAAAGTATCCTTTGGTTTGCTATAAATTGAATTTATATTTAGGCAATGGTTAAAAAAATAGTTTTAAAAATATGTAAGAAACAGAACTAATACCTATCACACTGTACAAAAATCACCGTTTTACTTTTTAGTAATGGTAGCATTCAAGGTTCATCAGGAAGGAACTTTAATATCAATTTAGCAATTAGGTACTCGTTTAACATTGAATAGGAATGAATTTGTTTCGATATTAAAATTCAAAAGACATTATAGTTGAATGAACTAGGTAAAGGGTGTTATTTTAAATTACCATCGTAAAAAAAACTGATTTAATGAATTATTATAATTTGAAATACATAACTACACACCAAACACGTGTTTTAAATTTCAACAGTTAAAGTTTTTATTGTGATCAAAATAAAAACCAGTACGTTATGATTAATTATATTATTATTATTTTTTTGGAAATTATGCGCTGAAAAGTAATAAAACTCCCTACTATTAAAAATATGTACCACGAAAGTATTAATTATTTATATAGGTAAATTATGTATTGTTTCTAAATATATTTTATAATAAAATTACAAGTTTGTTTTAAAATATTAAAAAAGCTGTACTTACTTACAAAAATGTACTAGTACTAAATAATTTCCAAAAGCTTAAATGACGTTGGATATAATTTGTTTCATACGGTCAAAATTCGAAATGTGCCAGAATAATTGTTCTGCATTTTACATGGTTTTAGTTTATAACATAGTTATACTATAATTGTATGAATAGCAAGTACTTGACTTTTTCTGGAGGTTACAGACAATTTTTTCACAAAAATGTACACTTTTAGATGTCCACTTGATGAAAAGAGGATAAAATTATTTAGCACCATTAAAAAGTCTGGTAATAGCTTGGAATGCCCATTGTACAGTATATATTTTAATTTTTTAAATTATTACATACTGAATATTAAGCTTTTATTTACCAGATAAACAAGAAATATTATTTTAAATTATTATTATTATCTATACTTATAAAACTTAATAGAGTAATTTTATTCTTGACTAACACGTTCAATTTAAAATAATTAACAACAATAGTTAATAAACATTTCGGTAAACATATATTCTGGTACGCTTAGTACTGAATAATGAGTCTTCCTTGAAAAAATCGTCTGTATAAACCGAGTATTCTGATTTTAACACCTGTACTTATAAACGGTTTGATTTTCGAATACTGTGTGATGTGACTGTTATACTATTTATTATTATAACGATCTGTCACGTTAAAAATCATAATAACTAAAAACGATAACCAATTGATTAATATTAATAGTTTTTTTAGCTTCAATTAAAACTTCAGTTTAGATTTTAACATCGTAATTGAATCGCGTCTTATAACCATTTAAAACCTTTAAACGATTTATTTATTTTAATATACAGTGATTTTCCCATCAACTTCGTTGTAAGTATATTCTGACGAGTGAATATGGCAATTTTTATAATTGTACTAATCATGATGTAATAACCATGGAAATGAGGATATGGTTTCAATAATGACTAAGCAATTTAAATGCACGCTTGTTTTCTTCTTTGCAGTATTATAAATAAAAATTAATTAAAAAAGTTGACAAAAAATCTTTCGGATATGTATATAAACGCATCGGTACTCATGCATATCTACAATTATAATAGCCAATAACAATGTCAAAATATACGATAAAATCGTATATATTGATAGAATTGTTTATAAATACAATTATAAAAAATACAATAATATGCTGTCAATTATGTCAAAATAATATTCTGATCATTTGAAAAAAATATTAATATCCATTACCGAAAAAGGTCATTATGAAAACATTAAAAATTACTTTTTAATCAAATCTTATATTTCTGCTTGATAGTATCTATTCATAGTAGTATACTCAGTGAATGCTAAAAATAATGTTTAGATTATACCGCATACGACGTAAATGTTGTAAATCATATAGTATGTTTCCTTTGTAAGTTATTAAAACGTTATAAAAATATTGAACGATTATTTGACATTATTTAACTCGACTAATGACTAATGATAAAACTCCATCGTTGGAGTATAGAGCCTATGTAGGTACTATGTACAATCGTTCAACCAACAATGGTACTAATATCTAGACAAGCATATGATATCAGTGTTTAAACGAGATATTTTTACGGATTAATTGTGAAATTGAAATTTTTCTGTCCAAGGATCACTAACAGATTTCTCGTATACGAATATATTACGTCTCGTGGTTGGTCGCAATCGATGTTTTCGTGGGTACCTATGCTATTTATGATCGTGTACTCGTAAAAGTTTACAACACACACAAGATTTATACACATATATGTACCTATGTATGTACATTTGTGCATACGTGACTGCTCACACGATTCGAACGATGAGACATCATAACGGTCTTCGTCATCGCCCACTCGCTCGGTATCAGTGTTATAATACAATTACATAAAATATCAGTAGTAGCTGGTAGAAAATAACAACACACCTCCCTCCAAACGTACACACATGCACATACACAAGTGTACACGCACACGCACATACTTAGTTGATAATAACAACAAGACTCTCATCGGCCATAGTCACACAATCAATATCCGATGAAATCCATGCAGTAATAACGTTATATTAAATAAACATAAAATATACACACACACGTATATATATATAGGTGTATTCAGAAGTTTTCCTCGAGTGAGGATATCCATTTATTAAAAAATTGTTTTAATAAAAATTAAATTTTTCCTCAACTATTATAACGTAATCCAAGATATATAAAATAAGGTTAAAATATTTTTTTCTGTTATACTTTTAAGAGCTTTAAACATTCATAATATAAAAAAATACAAAATTAATATTACAATCGAAAAATACTTGTAAGGAAAATAAAGAAGCTCTGAGGGTTATCCTCCCGTGTACGTGCATAGCTGTTTTATTGATAGTATGATGTACATACAGAGCCGTCCCGAAAAGGGGTCCCTTCCCCCAACGAAAACACCAGTCGGCAGTCGGACTTGTTTCATTATAGCCTAGAAGGATCTAATTTTACTTACATATTTCGTAATACAGTGTACACAGGAATAAAATTTATATAACTACTTATTACACAATATAAAATATTGTTATATATATTTAATTAAATCGTTAATTTTAAGAACGTGTGACACTGACACATATATACAGATTAAAAAGTAAAAATATGACTACATATAGTTAATTATACTACTTACATTGAGTAAAAAAATTGTAATCAGCATTTTTCATATTATTCACCCCCCCTCTTGATTTTCATCTTCAGGACGGCCCTGTGTACATACAACAATCGTATGATACGGCTGTCATTCAATTGTATATAATATATAGAAACACGTGGGGGCAATCACTGTGGTTTCCAATCAGAAGTAATTATTGTTTCCGGTGTAAATGCGATCATTAAATATGCGATGTTAATAAGGAAGGTACATGTATAGTATACATGATATGTATTCCTATAGTAACGTAACTATATGTTTTGTGTATATTGTAGTATTGAGTTGCGAACCCATTTGTTAAAATTTTGAATTTTAAAATTACCTTACAACAATTGTTATTATAGTTAAAGTAATTACGTATTTTTTTATGTCACATGTATATATGTTGTAAAGATATTTTTAATTTGTATGCAATTTATTGTTCACGTATAATAAATCACGTAGCACGATTTTAATTATTTGACACTATACTTTTTATGTGCTTAGAAACTAGTGAATTACACTATTATAGAAAATTTAAGAAAACACTTAAAACCTTATTGTTTTTAATTTAAATCATAGGAATCCGATTTAAGGAAAAATTGTAATTATTCAAATTATATTTTCACACGCAAAATTTTACTTCGAGCCCCATCTCGTCGCGTCGTAACTACACAATTTAGTGAAATTGACTATTTCATGAAAGAGTTATAATTTTTTGAAGTATTTTCGACATTTCTTTGAGTGGGAAAAAAACTGTTTCCACTTTAAGCGTCTCAACATTTCTTTACGTTTTTATTTATTGATTTCTTCATGTGTGTGCTTAAGTTGATTGTGAAACAATCTGAAAATTCTTCATACTAGAATATTCGCGTTTTAAATATGCTCTGATAGTAACTAAATACATTTTTCTAAGTTTAAATCTAGGCTAGTTATGTGATAATTGCACAAGTTTCTTTTAATTTGAAAATATAAAATCACATTTTGAAATTTTCTAATCAGTTATCGTTCCAAAATCAGTATTATATTATATTTTATTTTTACATCATAGATTTTGTAATTATTTTTAAGATGTTTCGATATTTTAGCACGCAATAAAGAACTATTTTTCGCAAATTTTGATATTTTTGTTCAGCAATATTTTTTTTTTTTAAATAATAATTCTATATACAATTACAGGCGGAGTTCAGAGTAGGAAAAATAAAAACGTACTTAAAATTCATCTTTGCACAGATTTGACGTGGGCTATAGCAAATACGTGATTTTGAAGGATTAGAAAATTCTTTAAATATCCGTCATTAATATTTAATGTATAGTTTCGACTCTTAAACGAAGAAACAGTTGGACCAATTTTCACACATGCACATAAGGTGTGTTCGATTTTCTCGTTTATATTATGATTTATATCTACACACAAAAGCATAATAGGTTGCAGCTCTGTACGTTGAAATTGCCGATAACATCCCGGTTGTATGACGGTTATTTAGTCGGCTTGAGTGAAAATTCACAAATAACAGAATAACACAATAGGTAAAATGTTTAAAAAAAATATCGTAACTTTTTTTTATTTTTACAATTCGATTTTGTCTGTGTAAATTTGATAACCAGATGTGATATGTTTATTTCGACTTGTAAAACGTGTTACTGTACAACACGGTAAAAGGACTAAATACATAACACAATTGATGATCAGTTTTTTTTTTTTTCATAAAATAACGGTGCTGATATATTATTATGAAATGTATTAAAATACGAGTGATGTGAAAACAACTACAAGTAGTGAATAATATTGATCGATGACAATACCGTCGGCGTCATGGCACGTAAAGATACGTGTCGATCATTCGATCATTCGTGCGGTATTCGTTTCCCGTGCGCCAACAGATAATTGTTATCGTTTTTGAAAACGAAGAAACGGACGTAAACGGAAACGTTGCGCCGACGTGTTCGGGACCACGTACGGAAGACTACTGCCGAACACCCGCACACGAATTCGGCTCTTCGTCCACGGCGGTGGCGATACCGTGTCAACCGGTATGGTCGGCGGAACACAAGTTTTTACGGCGGTGTACTGATAAACGAAACGGTATATACCTACGGTATAATCGTGCACGTAATGTTATGTAAATAAAATTTACGTTTATGTACGTTCGTTGGCGGTGCGGAAAAAAAATAATAACAATAACCACGTCGTCGTCACAAGTTCACCTTGGTACGAGTTTCGATCCTTCGGGTGGAGAAGAGGAAAAAAAAAAAAGGAAAAAGGAAAGCGTCTCGAAACGCACAAACCGTATGCATGTATTATTAATATAATAATCATTATCGTCGTGATGCCTCACCATCACGATATTATACATGCAGTTAACGTACACCCGCGTACTAATACACAACTTGTACGTGCGCAGTCCTCCTATTTTGATCTAGTTCGTAGTGTGTTTTTCCCTCTACCCGTTACATTCGCGAAATGTGTTACCTATACCACTACGGCTTGCGGACACGCGATCCGTCGCCGTTGTCGTTGCGCGCACGTAAAAGCGAAAAACTTTTTGTGCACTGTCATTTTATCATTATTGCCATTATTTTGTGCACGTTACCGCGTGTTCGTGATATTCAACGGGGATATTAATTTTTTTTTGTTTCTTCGTCCTCCGTTTACATGTCTTTGGCGTGTCTTGGAAATACGACGCGCCGTCATTTCTCTCCGTTTAACTTGAAAAGTATTATTTTTATTTTTTCGCAAAACCCGTGACTGTCACCGAATGACGTGAACGGTGCCGTGGCGAATAAGTCGGCGTTCCCTATTCTTTAGCGGCCCCGTGCGCTCCACGTTGGGATAGGCGGTGTTACTTTATCATCGGCAACAACAGTGCGCCGCAATTGAAGTGGATATCGTTTTTGGATTTTTATTTAAACATTAATTTATCCGTAAAATATAATGCCACAGCTTCATGTGTCACGTGCTGTTCACACTTGATGCTGTGAGGTTTGTTTTGATTTTTGTCTCCCACGTTTTTCCGACGTGGTCACAGCCACACAATTATATTATTATTAATACAATTCAAATAGCCAATAATTACGTATTAAACGCAAATGCTGTTGTTCTTGAAAAATTATTACTCTCGAAACGGAAAAAAAAAATCATAATAGACAATTTTATGTTTATATTGTTAAAATAAGATGTAATATGTTAATATATATTATATTATAGTTATATGTTATAGTTAATAAAATAATGTATTTTTATAATATGCGTATACACGATACAAAATAATACAAAACAAATTGTTGATAATTTATCAAAATGTGCAATCATTGCCATTATAATAAATTAATTTAAATCTTTCGTAGTTGGTAGTTGCCATTTGTCATTTATGTAATTTTAATAAAGTTTGAATAAGCAAAAATTAATTTTGTGTTAGTTAATTATTTCATTTTTTAATACCGTAAACAAAAACTATTAATGTTATTTTTAGAATTGGTCATTGTATTATCATTCCTTGTGTGTATTCTTGGTTGACAATAAAAATAACGAAATAATGAAATTTAATCTAAAAGAGGAATACACAAACAATAAACAATTTACAATGAAAGCCGTTAACGACTAGACTTCTTTCCCATTATTTACATTATACTATAGATGTACATTGGATGCACGTGTACCGAACCAAAACTCGATGTTAGTAGTGGATAATATATTAAATTGTTAGGATTTTGAATCAATTTAGTGCCCGTTTTTTCAGCGGGGAAGAACTCGTAAATTGAGTGAGACGGTTTGCCGTTACCGAATAAGCCTTGAACTATATTACACATCACTTTATAGAATTAATAGAGTTTATAATGACAGCTTTTTCCAATCTAATTTGTTCTTTTGATTTATATGATTTTTTTGTAAACTACAATACCTTTGATAAACTGTATTCATCAGGAATTTCCTGTTAGGAAATGTTATTACGTAGTTGCTTTTGATGTGACATCATAAATCGATAGTTTTAAAAATAAAAATAAATTAGAAAAAATAACTTTAACCAACGGTAAGATTAAAAAATGACTGACCATCATTAGCTGTTTTTATTAACAAGACAACAAATCATATTGTGTCTTTTATTTTCAGTTAATTGTTGTATTATTATAATAATCATATTATTTTGTACATTATGTTTAATTGGAATTTTCTATTTGTTATTTATTTTACTGTTACAATAAAAAAAAGTATTTGATTCATGTTATTGTTGGTATTTTTACAATATTTAATTTTTCTATTACCTAAAAATTTGTGCCAAAATAATTTGTTACTTTATCCTTATTAATGAGATGTAACTCACTTTAACTCACTATTTTAAATAACTTACCGACTATTTTTCACTATTTTTAAATAGCCTGCATTATTTTAATAACTACACCTTTTTTTGCCAAAATATTCTAGACTTAAGATTTTTGTAGTCACTTTCACTACAATATTTTCTAATAACCAGGGATCGAAAGTTCTAGCAAATGCATATTTTTCTTGGTTCATCCTAGAACATCCAAAGTAAAATACAAATATGTTTCAAATTACTTGGATATCATACACAAAATTTAATTTTGCTATTTTTTTATATATATATTTTATTATTACATTGCTAATTTAGAGTTTATAATGCTATATATTTTTGGGTATACTTTCACATAATACAGGAAATAATCACATTTTGTTGATAATAACGGTAATTATTATAAGTTATATTTTTAAAAATATTTGAATTATTGGAAATAAATAAAATTTTCACAATGGTGTTATTATTAGGTTGTACAAAATTATTATTATTTGCAACTTTACACATATTAAATTATATTAAGTTGTAAATATTGTTTTATTACATACTCGAAAACATATCATGTTATTCAGCCCAATAGAATAGAATGATTTTGTCCGCGCAGAATTTTATAGCATGTAAAACTTAAATAATTTGCTGTAATAATTATGCCCAATAATTGTGCCTGTGTGCCCCAAATCACAAGTCGTCACTGCATCCAGTGCTGTTATATAAAAAAAAAAAAAAAGCAGTATCCTCTGTAACTGTACCATCATTAGGTGTATTGTTTTTGTGAAGAATATATTATTGTAATACTTATTATTATTATATATATATATATAAATATATTTATTTTGTACAGATTAAAATTAAAATAAAACATATTTTTATCAATAATGTTTAGTAATTGTTGTATCAAAACAATATTTATATAATTTATTTAATTATATTATTCTAGTACTTGATTATGTGTAATAATAATTTTCAGTAAGATTTTTGTAGTCTAACCAAAAAGGATATTATTATTATACATAAGTATTAAGTACAATTATTATTTTTTAGTCATGTACAACAATATCGATATTTATATCAAGTTGTCACAATTTCTATTTTCTATAATAAACATTTTTTAGGTATAGTCAAATTGCACTTATTTTAGTCGAATTGCACTTGGGCTTAAAAATGTAATGGTCTAACTGCACTCGGGTAAAAAGCAGGTAGTGGTCGAACTGCGCTTGGGTTCAAAAAAGTATTTCAATAAAATTATCATGTTTTTGAAGGGGTTAGATTTATTTTATTTAGTTACATTTATTACCATTTAGTAATCATTAGTATGGTTAAAAATTATTGTTTTATACATCACATTATTATATGTTAATTATATATATTTATATTATAATTGTTATATTACGAGTATACTATAAATATTATTATTATTAGGTATACATTTTTTTTTTTTAATCGCCAAATTTAATTATTGTCATTATTATAATTTTTTTTCGTCATTTTAATAATTTTTTGTAGTAGGTAATGACCAACTGTATTCAAAAATTCTACCCTGGTAATACGCTTCTGAGTATACCTATATGTTATTATTATATAATATTATTTGCGTTATCTAAATTATATGAACTAATATATAATGCTATTAAATAAGTACGCTGAAGGGTTCTTCAACAGAAAGATTCATAATATTTTTAAAGGATTTTCTATTTTAAATCTTTTTTGAACGATTGCAGTTGGACCATTACCTTTTTTCAATCCAAGTGCAATTCTACCATTTATTTGTAGGTAATAAGTGCAATACGACTATCCCGTTTTTTTTTAAAGCAACGATTTTAAAAAAAAATCTGTCACTAAATTTTGTAATTAGTATTGTATTATTTTTAGCTTTATGAATTATATCATTAAATGTAAATAAAAGATGAATTTAACTTTTTTATGACTATAAGCACTAAACATTTTCCGTGTTAATTAAATTTAGTAGTACCTTAATTCATTTGAATTTTTAGATACATTTTTTCTGACTTTTAGTTATTTATCATGCTTTGAAAACATTTCAATGAATGTCCACTAAATTTTAATAGAAATGTTCAATGATAATTTTTATGAAACATCATTATTAAAACCATTTTTTTGGACAATTAAATAAGTATTGCATCATAATATTTGTAAATATAAAACAATAAGGAATTTTGTTTTACGATTGATGTATTAATTTAAATACTGTAAGATTTTCTACCTTAGGAAGCTGCTTACTTTGCTTATTGGGAAACTCACCTCTGATTATATCAATATATCGATAGTTGGAAATATATCGTTAAACATATTATTTTTTACTGTAGCACATTATACGTTATTTTTTTGAAAAACTATTAAAAGCTATTAAAAGTTATGTGGCTTATTATTATACACTATTACAGCCATGTCTATGTCTTTTTAACCAGTTAAATCTCACTTTTCCTGGTAGGACAGCATACAACTTAAAAAATTTACTCGTATGAATCATTATGATATTTAACCTGCACAAGTGCGGGGTTTGTATGTGTGCAGTGCCGCAACTATCGGGTGTGCAAGGTGTGCATTGCATATCGGCCCCCAAACCGTTATAGGCCCCATACGATGTATTATTATGAATTTGGTTGTAGACATTTTAACTGAAGTAAATTGATAAATATAAAAAACATATTTATCATATTATTAAATATTTATAATCAAATAACATACCCAACTACTAACTCATTGCCAATAACCAAATGCAATACCATTAATTATAAATACTATTATATTACTAAAGTATTCATAATCCTGTGGTAATAACAATTCGTAGAACAGAAATAGCAGAAAATAATGCAGGTCATTTAAAATTAAAGATCCACTAGACTACCTTCCATAATATAAACACCGGGTGACATATTTTATTTATAGTAGGTAAATATTTTTTTGAAAATATATTTAGGACCCAAATTCAGATTTACATACCAGCTCCATAGTGTATAGTTGCGGCATTGTATGTGCGTATTGTGACTTAGGTCTATTTATTTGTATTGTATTCCAAATATGTTTGTGTTGGCTTAACACTGATTTGTTTATAAATGTTGTTTCAGTGTATGTATATTTTTTTTATATTTTATTAATATTGTATTATTATTTTATTACTAGATACCAGTAGTATAGGTAAAGAGGGTCATCCCCATTACCATAATTTTTGTTACTAAATAAATAGATTATAATAAAAATAATCTTTATTACGTCCTTGATAGATACTTTCATTACTTATATAATGATACTTTTGATTTTATAACTAATTAAGATAAAGCAACATTTTAAAATAAAAGAAAATATGATGAAATAGTTCAGAGATTTACCTTTTTTTTTTTGTATTGTAATATAACCATATATTATAAGGGTTTGGATTTTATAGTATTGAGTATTAAAATACGCACTATATGACCAAAAAAAAAAAAATTTGTAAACTAAAATTGAATTAAATTTATTACTTTTTACTGACTGTTTATTGTATCTTATGAATTAAAACATTTATAATCAAACTTAAAATTACCTTCTTTTGATAATTAATTTAAAAAAAAACGTGATAAAAACAAAAATGTGGTAATTTTTCTTATTATAAATGAATACTATATTTTATTTGATACAAACAATATTTTTTTTTTACTCAATATAAACAATATTTATGAAAAATACAGAATAAAGCATTATATTATTATTCGTATTAACAAAAAATAGCAATATAATTTCAAAAATCTATAAATACTTCAAATATGCTATACTTCAAAAATAGCAAAATTAAATTTACTTTATTCTAATTCATGAAATAAAAGACTATATATCCCAAATGGTATAACACATAATACTTTTACATCTCTAGTACTAGTCTCCCTGTATGCTAATATTAATCTGTATATATACCGAACCTTTGCTCTAAATTTATGTAAACAATGTTAAAGATGATGTATATTAATAAAATATGTTAGGGTGTATAAATTAAAGTATGTAAACAAAAAATAAATGTAAATAATAAGTACCACATATTATATTGTATTATATTATTATATTGGTATACAACAATATTATAATGTCTCATTGTGCCTCTTCAACATATTGGAAGTTTGTGCATGTACTGATAGGTCAAAGGACAGTTAGGAATTTACTATGCATAGACATTTCCTTAATTAAGTATTTTATGTTATAAATGCATTATCATTACAACCTATATAATATTATTTATGCATGGTGCATTAAAACGGCAATTGTATACCTTGAAAGCTAGGAGATAGGATAGCACTTACCTACTTGATTTATTGTTGGTCTATGAGATCCTGACAGTATATAAATTAAATAAGGTTGAAATTAAGTGAAATGAATTCAGGATTTGATTTACTGATACTGGACATTCTTCGGCTTACACAAAATATGTATTTTATTATGGCAATGGATTCATGGTTGCATTACACTAAAGTAAGAAGGCAATTAAATCTATGTACACATACAAATATATCTTTAATATATTCTTTATCTATGTATCCTAAGACATGGCGATTGACTGTATGGTAATATGGTCCTTCGACTAAAAGCAGTTTCTTTGGATGTTGTCAGAATAAAAATGAGAAAGATGTATTATTAGATCGACCCTTTATTATTTTAATTTTAATTTTATTTTCTATGTACATACTGAACAATTTGTCACTTATTATGTTAATAAATGTATCATTGTTGAAAACTGTATATTATAATGCTTCTGTTTGAAAGATGATTATACCAATTAGGATTTTAATACTGTGTATTAAATATTTGTAATAATACTTAATTTTTATAAAAGGAAATTTCTTTAATTAACTTTTATTTACCCATTTTTTTTTTTTTACAGTTCAGTGATATATTTGATGATGTTAAACAATCAACTGAGGTTTTAGCAAAATCCACTGGTCAAATTACTTCAAAGAATCTAGGTGTTTGTGCTAGAAAACGTAAACAGAAATCAATTGATAGGTCAAGTAGGTAATAAAAGAACCAAATCTGATCTATCATCTTCAAGTAAAACTATTGTAAGACATTCATCCCACATAATGAAAGAAAATAGGTACGAATAATAATATTGTTGTTTGTAATTTATTACTATAGATATGTTACTGGCAATATGGATAACTTAACTTAAATGCATAATTTCTAGGCATTATTAATAATACCAATTAGTTTTAGGCAATATGAATAAAATACATTATGAACAACATTATTTCAGATATTAACCAAGCACTCAGTAAAATATCTAGGAATTATATTAACTATTATTTACTATTTGTGCGAAGTAAGGACCCATTTAAATTTTTATAGACCCTTTTAAATGCAAACCATATTTATCAGATATGAATGTAATACCAGGTAAAATCACCCATTATTAACATTTTTGATTAGGAGTAAAATATGTACGCAGCAATTCTAAGGACTTAATATAGTAAAATAATAAAAATGTAACAGACAACTAACATAATTTTAATTCTTACACTGAGTTTTACTTCTATGAATAACTGCTTTAAATTATTAATAGGTGGATTCCATTGGGTGGCTTGAAATTTGGTTTTAACAAAATCGTATTTATTACACTAAATAAATCATAATTTATAATAAATTAAGAAGGGCAATAGAAAATAAACAATAATTTAATAACATTCATTAGTCTGTGAATTTTACTAATAATTACATAATATATATAAATAGTATAATAGCATATTAATTGTAATTCTACAATAAAATTTACAATAACAAAATTAGTGAATAATTTAGTACTTATCAGTATTTCAATATACCTAGTTATAATTACAAATTTACAATAAATGACTTATCAAGTCCGTAGATGTTATTACAACTTATTGTTAACACAATAGTTATCAATTTTCTTTGACTACATAACAATGATTTCATAATGGAGATAAAAGTTTAATAAGTAAATTTCTAAAGCCCTTCAATTAACATTAACACAAGAATCAACACTAACTCTTTAACATAATTCATTACAAGAAAAAACATATATTGTTATTTCTCTTGAAACAACAATAAAAAAATAAAAAAATTATAATTTTAGTTTTTGGGCTTTGATACATGGTTTTCCATATCGTCGAGCTGCTTCATCAAAGAATGCCTGCTCCATTTGCTTAACTAGTTCATTGAAAAACATATTAGCTACTGCCGAATGTAGTTGCGATTTAAATTCATAAGATACAAAAAAATTGATAATACAAGTTCCTGGATTATCTTTTAATCCAGGATCACAATTCCACTGAGTAAGTAAATATTTAAACAATTTTCCATCGCGGCACTCTGCTTTGATCATATAAGGATGCTCAAATGTTATATGTGATACATAACTCTCTATTATTGGTGGAAAACCAATTTCTAAATAAGTCTTTGCATGATTTTTCTCCTTTAATATGACTGTAGACTGCCGGCAAAATGGCAAAAATTTTTTATAATTTTCTGTATCTTGAATAACATCAAACATTTGTATTGGAGAATATCTAAACAATATAAAAACAATGAATTAGGTACATGAAATATTATTACTGTTGCAATTTTTTTACCCAATTAATTTTTTGTCTCTATACACCTTTTTATTACTTCTTCCACCATCAGGTACCAAAAAATTAATAAACATTCTTGTTTGAGTATAACATAAGCATTTGGGTGTTATAATTATTTTTGAAGAATCACTAATTGTACAGATAGTTTGTTTTCCATTTGTAAAACTAATATGTTTCCATTTTCTACAATATAGATAATAACAATTATAATTATAATTAACAATAAAATACTTAATAAAAATATTAAAATGTTTCTTTATATATTATGTTATTATTATACATAATATATTATTTAAGAGTCAACAATATAACATATTACAAGATACATAGAATATTTAATAAAATCTCATTAAAGATAAATTGGGTTTCTCATGTAAATATAATGACAATATATAGCTTATACATTAGATAATATACTTTAGATAATTAGATTTTAATATTTGTAATTATACAGTCAAATATATTTTGATGGACAAATTCCAATCTTAGAAATCTACTAAAAATAAATGTATATATTCCATAAAATGAAGAAACTGAATACTTTATTTTTTGAATAGCAGACACCTGTTAAAATGCATGATTTAAAATTCCCTTAAAGTTTGTTAATAGCCATTTCTCATGGTTAAAATAAATATTAAATGTACTTATACATATTGATAATTAATGTTAGATGATAAGTTAAGTAGTAAAAAGTAATTCATCATAACACCACCTATTTATTTTAAAATACAATAAATGCAATAAATTCAAGGTAAGATAGGTTATTAAAATAGTCTTATAAAATTCACACAAAAAAAAATACATATAATATAGCAAATTAGATGTTTACAAATAAATATAAATTAATTTTACAAGTAAAATTCATAAGAACAAGATTTTGAATAAGTATCAAACAAATTACAAATATAAGAAAAATAATTATAAATTTACAATAAAAAATCTCACTCGGTTGAATTCTCACTTTTTTTGTATTAATAAATTTAATCATACACCATTATTAATGATTTATTAAAATATTATCAATAATAATATATAAGAAGTTGTGAAACTCATTCATTTTTATAGCATCGTGACCTCTATTAATTTTAACTAAAATGAGTAGGCGAAAATAACTAAATTTAATTTATTTTGTCTGTACAAATATTAAGTAATGCCAAAGAACATTCATCCATCAAGGACAAACCCAACAATTGCAATATGCTATACTTAATTTCATTATAACCATTTAGATATGAACTAAATTGATCAATTTTTTAAAAGAAAATCGATTAGTAAAAATAATTTTTCAAGTAGGTAGTCAAAATTAAATGTTAATGGTAAATTTAATGTAGAAAAAAAAATTGTCACCTGTTTTTCAAACAAACATTTGTATCAGCTAATCGCTTGAAATTTATGAACGTAGATCTGGACATGGTTTTTAACTGACAAATTAATATCACAAACAGAGAACCTTTGGCATAATGTTACGTAATTTTAATCAAATATTAGGTAACTATTGAGAATAATAAATTGAAATCGTCATCTGTATACTTTATGTTCGGCACATGAAAGGCGCGGAATGAATACGATTTCCTAGGATGATAACAATGCTGCGATAACTTATCAACAGTACTAGATAACAACGCGGAATTATTTCAATCATACCCACGTGATATCTTCACAATGTCTTCGAACATTCTTATCACTAATGGAATCCATTCGACGTGTTTGTTGTGAGTTAATGATATCGAATACGTCAAACATTCAAATAGTAAGTTATTCCCCAAAAAAAAAAAAGAAGCATTTCAGTACGATCAAACGCTTCGTACTATAATACTTTGTGAACTTGAAAAAATAAAACGACAAAGTAATAAACAATGAAAAAAGTTATTTACTCTAATAAAACAATAATATCATACAATGATTACAATAAAAATTTAAAATTCAGTAAGTTATTAGGTCAGAACATTTTTTCTCGTGTTCATTGCATTATGATAAAAATACTGTTGTAACCTATGTTTAAAAAATTTTGTTGGTATTATTTTGTATGCGTGTTATTATTTGGCATGCGGAAGTTCTATGGAAAATAAATGTCAAATCTGGTAGTATAATATAATTGAATAATTTTAATTGTATGTCTGTATAAAATAATAGATACAGAAAGTTCAGTATAAATATGTATTTTTTCTATGTTCTAGACAAAATACTTTTATAGTAGGTATTAACTTTTTAATAAATCTGACAACAGCATTTTTTTATAGTAAGAATTATAGATAAATGATTAAAAACTTTTCATCCCTTGAGTTTCAATATTTTTGAATTAGGTACCAAGAATCTTTATCCAGTGTTGTGTGGAATACTCGTAACATTTAGGTTGCGACGAAACTAGGAAGTTGTTGTTTTGACTTTGAAGAGTGACTTAATAGGACTGGAAGTCTCCTTGGGATTCTCGTATAGTTGTAAACCATATTAAATGACTTCCATATAACGTAATTGTGTGTTGTATTAAAATAGTTGTCTTATTCATTTACTAAAATAATTATAAAAACCTATATAGAACGCGGCAAGCGATAACTAAAATGTACTCGATTGTAATCGAATCGGTATTTTTTCAATTACGTTCTAGTTGTCTCCGCAATTTTATACAAAAGCATACAAATTTTAAAAAATTCCACCTTTTTTCAATAAGAACACATTTTTAAACTAAAATATGAAATATATAAAACTTTAATTTTAATAATTTTTTTTTTTTTTTATCTAACATTTTTTGTTGAAATGTTGATTTGTAATCCTAATATATAGATACCTACCTAATTCATCTAATTTGTACAGTTTACCTATGAGATGACGGTTCTATAATTTTGCAAATATATGTGCATTTTTTCATGCATATAGTTAAATATGCATTCTGTGTAGTCATAGATATATTATTTTGTAGCTCATAAATTTATTAGTTTTTGAATTACAATAATTTAAAATTATTTCATAAGGCAAATAAATTTTTGTTGAATTGAAATGACGTACATTTATAAAAAAAAAACATCATTGTAATATAATTCATTACATTCCTATTTTAATATTTGAGGTAGGTATATTTTATCTATAATGTGAGTGTTGTTGACTAAAGGTGCATAAATATATATATATATATATATATATTATTCATATAATACATACGAGTAGGTACATATAAATGTTAATTTAATATATATACATAAATGCCAATTATACATTTATAATCTTTACACTATTTTTTTGTTATATATTTGAGAATTACTAATGATTATATTCTAATATTAGGTTTACAGAAATATGTTATATTAGGTATTACAATTTTTTTTTAACTTTGAGTGAAGATGATTTAAATTTTTATTACGATTTTTCATCACATAATATCAATATAAAACCTAATAGTACGAGTATTATGGATCAACTAATAATAGTACTTAAATCGTTTCATAATGTTCATGTATTCACGTATGATTCATTTATGGGGTGAGCTTATTAAAGAATTTGTCTTCGTCAGTTTATTTATTTACACGACCTAGTTTTCAGAGGTTAACGAAACTACCCTTATGATGGGTTAGTTTTTGTTCAGCAGACATTCGTGTGGGTACATCGCGTGATGGTTAGTGATGTTTATGTGATATAATAGTACCGTAATAGTACCGGCTTATGTTTCATTCATTGTACGAACTATATTGATAGTTATAATTATAAAAACTAATACTGGAAAATATGACATATAGTTCATCTAATATTCAATTATGTTTTTAATACTGTCAGTACAAAAATAAGCTAAAACTGTATTTTTGTAGTTATACTTGCAACGAAAGATGGCCACGATGAACTTCACCACACTGTGTATTGTGTTAGATTTATGGTTAAAATATTTGTGTTATGGCCTCAACATTTACAGCATCGACTCGGCTTCAAAGAGCAACGACACAGTCGGTAATAATTAAATTATTTAAGTTCTTTTTTTATTTAAAAAGTCACTCATAAATTTCCTAGAACACCAATGTTGAATATTATATTTTGAATTTATGCCATTCCTGATTAATTATGGATGAAAATAAAATATTTTATAAAATAAAATGTGTAATAACTATATTCTTTTTACATTTGTATATCTACATTCTTAAAAGTTAATATTAAGATATGTTGTTATTAATTGTACGTTTAAATAATAAAAATATTTTAATGCTTGTAATAAGTAAGAACTGAGTAATAAGATTAATTACCTATCCGAGAAAAAAAAAATTTTAAATGTAATAAACAATTATTTTTGAACTTAATAAAGAAAGAGACTTTTTAATATATTTTTAAGAAAATCAGATTACATTTTTTTTTTACCATCCAGATTTTTATACTTAAATACTAATCTATTTAAATATAATATAATAAGA
This sequence comes from Sipha flava, assembly GCF_003268045.1. Lineage (NCBI taxonomy): Eukaryota > Metazoa > Arthropoda > Insecta > Hemiptera > Aphididae > Sipha > Sipha flava. The sequence continues at coordinate 187,684 of NW_020271732.1, forward strand.
TGTTGAATTTATAATGTTAAAATAAGTTTATAAGATTAAAATATTCATTAATTTATTTGTATTATTTTAATGAACTTAGTGATAATTATAAATCCAAAATTTATCTCAAGTGCAAACAATGAAATCTGGAACACCGTTAATGGACATGTTGATAAATTAAAAGAAGATATTTTTAAACAAGCCGGAGTTTCTGTTGAAATTTATAAAAAAACCGACATAAAACTATCTAGAAGTAAGATTAATTAATTATTTATTTAATTGTTATTAAATTCGTAAGAAAACGATTAAAACATCATTTACTTCTTGAATTTAAATAATCTTAGTAAATGTAGATTTATTTCGATTGTTGTGGGTAATAAAAATATAAATTTAAAAGGTAATAAAAATGCATACTAGTTTCTATGGTCTGCGTATTTGCATAGAATATAATAGTTTGATATGATAAAAAATTATACTATCTATCTTACTACTTATATGTTTTCATTGTTTAAACTGAAAAAAGTTGAGATTATTTTCACAGTTAAAAAAGAAAGAAGTGTATTAATTATTTTCACAAATAGTTGCAAAAATAATAGCAATATCTTTAATTAAATATTTGTTAGGCATCTTCATATGAACTAAAATATTTTTATTTTATACTTGCTTTTACTATTTTAATATGTTATGTAACTACTTAAAAATTTAAGTATGTTAATAACCATATATATATGTATACTATAAATTATTTTTTAAAAAATCGGAAAAAAAATTTATATCGTGGGTTATAAATTGGTTTAAATAGTACGATAAATGCTTTTAATTTGAATGTAATGGCTAATGATAAAGTGACCTCTAATGCATCCACCAAAAAAAAAAAAAAAACCCATAAGGTTTAGTGTAACATCATTGATTTTATAATAAACTTTCATTTTATTACCAAATCGATGGTCAATTGTTGTTGTGGCACACAGAGAATTCTAGAGAGAACAATCCTACGTAAACTTACCACAAAATTATACCCACCTATTTAATATCGTAGAATCAGGGCACGTTATTGTTACTTTTTTTTTTGCATCAAATTTACAAATAATTATTGTTAGTTGTAATCGCCTTAATTTTCTTTGTGTGAGCCGGAAACATGAGCAATTTGAGGATAAATAAATTTTGTTTTCATTTAATTATGACTAGATCATAAGTAAAACCTGAATATTGAAATGTATGCACTAATAACAAATTTAATTTATGTTCGTGTTTAGATATTGTTTCGATTTTCATAGCGTCATTCTGTGATGATATTTGGAATTTATATTACAGAGCTGAGTACGAAGGATTTAACGGATTCTTATATATTTCCATAACAGGTTATATATTTTAAATATCAATAATTAGAACGAAACTTTAAGCATTAGCTCAATTAAGTAAGAATATATACAAATTATGTTTTAATTAAATATCATAATGATCAATTAATAAAGTAAGAAAATAAAATAAAATTTACTATTATTAAAATAGTAACATTTTTAAATAGTATTCTATTTAAAAATTATTTTTTTTTCATGAAAATAATTCTCTTATCAATTTAAATACATTGATAATTTAGAATTATAATTTTGTCACATTAGTATAATAATTAAAAACCAAAATAACTACTATTATCTATCATGTACAAAATAAAATTGATGGACATGTCTAATATATTTAATAATGTAAATAATTAAAATGCATGATATTCCTATTACAATTGTAAAATATAATTTTTTTTTTTTTAAATTAACACTTATAAAATTAAATCAACTCATTAATAATAAAACATTTAAAACTTCTCCTTTAAATGTAATAATTAATTTCTTCGAATCAATATAATGAGCAGCATTATCTAAAACACAGATCCACGTTATTTTTGAATTTTTGATTAAATTCCAAACTAAATAATCGTCAGTTTCATCAACTTTGCAACCACGGTGAATTATCGTCGTGGTCGTACCAACAGCAAAGTTGCGGCGTAATAAAAAGTCACGTATGATTTCGACGAAGCTTTACGTATAACACACAATATACGGTATTGTAATTGTTTTGTGAAAAATGAAATATTGCAAAATTACTTATGAATTTACATTACTTAATACTTGAAATTATAAATTATGAATAATACACAATAAAACTAACAAGTATTTATAAATAAACACGTAACTCGTGTGTACAACGTATCGGATAACACAATGTTACACGCATAAGTATAATATACATGATAATACTACACAGACACAGCTATAATATAACGTGTATAGACGTAGAAAATGCTGTGTACACATTATACACACTAAATGATTCGGAAGATGTGTTGAGAATGTACTAATTCCAATAAGGCAATAATTCTCAACCTGGGGTTCAAAACGCGACGACGACGCAAACGTGGAACGGATAAAAATCCGTTTGACAGTGGGTCGTCGAATCGAATATTGTAGCGATCTATTCCGTTGGATTTTACCCTACGGTTTCAACGAAAAGTGCTTGGAAACATTACAATTCGAACGCGTTCATTGTTAGTTATTTTGCTAATTACACGACATTTGTTGAGAACGTAAGAAAATAGAGAAGTCCACGACACCAAACAAAGTGTCTGCTGAAATGTAACATACGAACAGAATATTATCGGTTTTTGCGATTAGGACGTTTGACATCAAAAACATAAAACGTGTTTTAATATTAGATTTCGTTGAATTTATTAGATTCCTTGGTTCAGTGCAAAATCTCGATGGTGTCGTCTTGTACAAATATTACATACAGAATAATACTTAATTATTTAAGATAACTTCTATTTGAGAAATTGCTCCTTCCGTCACGACATTTATTATATTTAAGTGATTTGTCATAATACGTTTTTAACTTTGATCACAAAATATTTAGAACAGAGGTGGATAATAAATAATTATTGTGAGTCAAACAAAGTAATAAAATGAAAAATTCTGTTTAGTTAAAATGAACAAAAATATATTGACACTCGAAAGTTATTTTTTGTAAAAAAAAAACAACTTAAATGCATTTTACGATTTCGGTGTAATCGTTTAATCAAATGAAACAAATTCCAAACATATAACCGTTCTTTGCACTACTGAGATTCTAATCGTTTACTTTTTATAACTTTTAGATACTGACTGTCCAAGACTACCAATCAACGAGGCAATTACTATACCTTTAACCACTCCTAATTCGGAACTATCTCAAATGGTATTGGACTTACGAATGACAAATTCATTCTCGTGGAAATCAGCCATTTTGATGCATGATAATTCTATTGGTAATTTTTATAGCATTTAAAATATTAGGAACCTAAAGTCTGTAAAAAAATAGTACTCTCTAGATTATCATTTTATCACTCTTATGGTTAATATCACTCATTTGGTTAACTCGTAGATATCGATGGTTTATATCACGGTTTTATTCTTACGGAATAAAATGGGCACAGATAATCCCTAATAAAATTGATCAATGGCATTATAATCATTTAATTTATTTATTTAAATAAACATTTAAAATACTTGTTTATAATTTACTATAAAATATGTTCTAATAATAATTTTTACTTTGTGACCTGGAACCAGCTTAATACCTACGTTTCTTATTTAAATGATAACTCCAAATTTATATAAATTGTTTATGGAATAATGTTCAGCACCTTTTCTTTACGAAATCGAATTTAATAAAAAAAAAGAAATTAATTCTTACACAATAGACAGCAATGGTTTATATTCTTATAACTACATACAAAAAGTCATGGTTTATGATGTTTTTAGTTGATAGTATTATAATACGATTATATAATTTATTAATTAACTAGTTAGTATAAAAATATGATATATTCAAGTTTTCATTAAATTTTTTTTTTAAATTACTAATTTTAAAATTGAAAGTATCAAATATCATTCAACAAGATTTTGTTTTTCAAAAAAACTGATTTTACTATAAGTATTAGTAAGTGATAATTATAAAAATAAATTAAACTACATTTCAAGTTATACTTAAACAAATTTTGAAAAATAACGTTTAAAACTTATTTTAGTTACCTGTTGTGTCATTTAAATAAGTACATTGTATATGTAATTACTAAGTATTTTTTTTTATTTGCATGTCTTGTTTTATGATGATTTAATGATTATAATCTACGATTGTAAGATCCTCAATACATTTTAAATTATTAGATTTTTAATTCTATGAAAATTACTAAGCCCATTTAGGATAACTGAAGTTAAAGTAAACTACTGGACAGCAACAATTTAAATAAATCATGTTTTTACCTTATCATTTTCAGACAATAGCGTTGTGCAAAATGTGGTTACGTCTTTAACAAAACACTATTCGACCAAAATTGTATCACCATCAATAGCAATCTTTGAAATCTATACGCAAGGATCTGAATGGAAAAGGTTAATTGTTAATATATTCCATTATTTAATTAAAATGAAAATTAAGTAAATATAGTACATTATATGTAGTAAATCGGTATTTGTTTGTCGATACCTATTTGAGATAGTGTATACTTCTACGTGAGCTTTATTAAATTGAAAATTATATCAATGATAACGAATTTACCAGAGTTAATGGGCATAGCCCATTCGGCTCCCGTTTTTCCTAAACGGCTCCCGTCGAAAAAGGTTTTACGAGCAGGTCAATTCCCAAATGGCTCCCGTTGAAAAAGGTTTTATAATCAAGTAAATTTCCAAACGGCTCCGGTTTTTTACAAACTGCACAAGCTGACACGATTGTGTGCCATATCCATATGGCATATCCGGTATATGAACCTATATTAAACACTTATTATTGTCGATATTGCCAATTAGTCATGAACACATGTGCTATAGATTAGATATCGACGATATAAGAGTAATATATACACGACGAAATAATATACTCAAGCTTTGGCGATTATGATGATACTCGCTGAGTACGAGTACGTATAATATTATATGTATATTTCACTTTGGTATAGATATTTTCGGTATTCTGTTTTTAAAATTAATTTGAAGTATACAATATAACAGTACACAATATACCAATACACAGTATATCGATATATCAACCTGAAATCGGTATACAAATTTAACCTCAACCGTTTGGAAATTGACCTGTTCGTAAAACCTTTTTTGACGAGAGCCGTTTGGGAATAATAAAACAATAGACAGGAGCCGTTTAGGAAGCAACGGAGTTAATAAATTATTATTATTATTCTTTAAAACAGAAAACAATAATAGAATAATAGGTACATAATAATACATTTTAATATCAAAAAATTAATCATATTGTCATGTGCAAGTTATATTACATTACATTTTTAATACCAACAAGATTAAAAGTACTTGGCATAGGCGTAACTTGGAGGGGAAAAATTGGGGCAATTGCCTTCTAAAAAAATTAGGAGAGGCAGTACCCCCTCTGATATTTAACATACCTTGTTTTAAAATAAGTACAAAACATCTGGTTATAGTTATTACTATAACATTTTTTTTTTTCAAATCTTAATTTTAAATTTTCGTTTATCTAATATAATGTTAGAAAATAAATAATTTTATATCATAATATGTAGGTAGTAAAGCGGCGTTTAGCCTTGGATACCTTTTTCGTTAGATATGTAATTATATCCCCCCCCCCTAATAAATTTCCAAGTTACGCCTATGGTACTTAGAGGAGTGTATTTATAAATGTCTTATGGGGAGGAGGGCACAAGCAAAAAGTTCAAAGTATACATAGTTATAACTTTTCCATCTCAAAAAACTGTCGTTATTCATAACTAAATGATCAAATTACAAGTGTTTAATAGAAACATAACATTTTATTACACAAATTTATAATAAAACATATTTTTAAATACAATTTTTGTAACTACAATAACTGAAGACGTCTGTGGTGTTAATTAGCATATGCATCAATTACTTGTTCAGGTTTTATAATTATTTCAGGGTGTTGCTTAAACAATGCTAATCCGTTTAATCGATGGTATCATATTATCATGATATATTGATATTTCAGTATTTCACCGTGTGCCGTGCATGAAAAATAAAAGGGCCTACAATAATAAATAAAGTATAAAATACGGTGAATGAGGGGGTACTGATTAGGTTAGGTTAGATTAAGTTTGGTTAGTTATTAACCATAATCTAAATTGCTTATAATAAACAAATCAGAAATATCAGTATTTTTTTTATTAAATTTCTAAATATTAGTTATGTGCTTACTGTTCTAATAAGTTATGCATTGCGAAAAAAAAAATATATGCTTGTTTATTAAAAATATAAAAGAAAACGTATTCGATTTACCCGAAACCGTACTTTTTGCGTTTGGCTTAACATAAATTAAGATTAAAAGATACTTTGTGAAAAACTTACCTATGGACCATAAAATATCGATCATATCATTATCGTTAACTAAGTAATTATCCCTCAATTTGAAATCAATTCAAATTACAAAATTTAAGCTATCTACTCTTTAAGTACACCGCAGGGCTTGTAAAAAATCATTATATTATGTGTTTATTTTTTTAAAGGAGGAAATTATTTATGGAAGCTTTGGAATATTTTTTAAAAGCGAGTGAAACGAATTTAAACTTCATTTGCATCGTGAGCATACATTATGTTCCTTTAATTCTGGATGTGGTAAGAATATTTAAAAAATGCATATTCCAATTTAAACATTTAAATTCCTTGTTTAGGCTAAATCAATGAATTTAATGTCAACGGAAAAAAGTTGGCTTATTATTATTCCGGATCTAGATTCGTCCAGGAGTAATATTTCTTCATTTGCCAATTTATTGAATGAAGGGGAAAATGTATCCTTTATTTATAATACTACAAAAACAGCTGCCAAATGTTCTGTAAGTTTGTAATAAAATAATGTACCGATTATATAGGTTAATACCTACATATATATTTACACAGTGGCATATTTTCAATTTCTTTTCTTTTGTGGGAGGGGTTAAATTTGTATAAAAAGTAAATCATTTTATAATATTATTAACAATACATATAATAGGTACAATAATAATATAATATAATATAATACCTATAATAATATATTAACAAGTAAGTAATTTATTTTTATACAAACATTACAACCACATAATGTAAGTTAATGTGTTCATTCTATGTACTTTCATAGCAAGATATTTAACTTTTAAACTTTTTTTTGGGGGGAGAGGGTTCGAGATCTGGGAAACCCCCTGAAAATACTTCACTGTATCTACATAGACCACATATAGTAGGTTAACCTACGTTAAATGAGTATCAATATGAAATGTGTATATATTTTATGTTCTTGGCATATATTTTACTTTGAATAATTACTTAAAATTTAATAAAAACTTATTGCATAATAATACATAGGTACCTAATTTATATATGAATGGAATATTTTAGGTATATTTTTCGATGTGATAAATTTGATTATATACATATTCATGAACAAATTATTACATTGAAATCGTATTTTTAATTATGCTTAACGTTCTTCGCAAATATTTTGTAATAGATATTGACAGTACCTAAACTAATTCATCAAAATGTTTTTAATTAACCATTAATTTCTTTATTATTTTAAACTGTATTTAGCACCCTAATATTTATAAATGTGTTTGTCACTTGTTTAAAAAATAATTATTATAGTTACAAAAATAATATGTTCATGATATTCTTTCAGGGTGGGCTTTTGTGTTTAGTGGATGAACTGATGTCAATGTTTATAATGGCATTCAGCGCTTTGATTCAACAGGAAATTGAATTATCACAGCGAGTATCAGAAGAAGAGTGGGATGAAATTAGACCATCGAAAATTGATAGAAGACAATCAATGGTATCTTTTATTAAGGTAAAATATGAAATTCTCATAAAATTTAAAAAGGAAATATTAATAATTTAATTTGTGTATATATTATATGCAGATATTTCACATAAATTTCTTAAAATAATTTATTAAAAATAATGCACCTAATTAATAATAACGTGTGAAATTAACTCCGATTCCTTTTCAATATGAATAACTTGTAAAATTCATTTTATCTATATTATGTGGCTGTGAACGTGAAAATATAAGGTAAAACAAGTTTATGTACTATAAATAAAAATGTGCAATATAAAACTATAAATATGCATAGTAAAATTAATGTTATTTTAATAACAATGATCTAAATCGGGGACAATTCTCATCAAATTTCAAAAAACTTAATCCAATACATATATGCATTTGCATATAAATTCGTTCCCTAGTTATAACAAATATAAGTAATATATATATATAAAAACAATAACATAGAACCATATGACATAGTTATATTTTATGACTTTGGGTAGGTATATAAGTACTATTATATTATTATATAGTATTTAAATAAATTTAAATAATAATATTATAATTTGCAATTTGAAACTTATTTTCGACATTGTTATTATATTATATTAAACTAAATATACCTACTTAAAAAACGGTTAAATTTATTTATTTTACATTTGTTTCAAATTTTGTTTTAAATTAAACAATCTATTTTATGTTATTTTTATCTGATAGTTTCGTTTAAATGAATCTGATGTTTGCGAAACGTGCACATCGTGGCAAATTGATTCCGGTGTTACATGGGGACAAGAGCATTTCAGTCGTGGTTGTTATATACTTCCAGTGGGTAATTGGAACTCCAAAACTGGTTTAAAACTGACTGAACCGCTTTTTCTGCATTTGGCATACGGATTTAGAGGAATAGCATTACCTATTGCTACGTTTCATGTAAGTTACAATTTATAATTTTATGTAATTTTTAAGTTTTGAAATATTATAGAGCCATGTAGCTATAATTATTTGAATAACGTTTTTTTTAAAAAATACAATTTTTTTAGTTTCCACCGTGGCAAATCATCAACTTCAATGGAAGTGGGCATTTAGTTGGTTATAGTGGTTTAGTTTTCGATATTATCAATCAATTGGCAAAAACATTAAACTTTACGTGAGTTTAAGTATATAAAAATATATATAAAATATAAAAAAATACTAGAATCTTTGCAGTAGTTTTAAAATATAACCATTACAGTGTTCAGAAAATTCCTTTCAAAAATTAATTAATCTACCTTCAAGTTCAAAAATAACTAAATCCTTCTCCATTTCAGGCTTAAAGAAAGGATCTAGTTCCTATATAAGAAACATTTTTTTCTCCCAATAATTTCTAAATTTAATTAATATTATTTATAATTGAATGAATAATATACGATAAAAGCCCACGAACTAAAATATTAGTATACGCTAGCCCTAATGTATTTGCACTATGATATGATTAACATATATTGGTACAATTATAAATTATATTTTAAAATTATGATCATGTTTACCAGGGCTAAAATTAGTATGATTTGAATTGCTTATTCCAATAATATAATAACTGTGAATAAAATGTACATACTTTTTTGACAGGTATAATGTAAACGTTGTATCGAATATGGAGAATATGAATAATATTTCAAGAAATTTATATACGCAAAATGCAAGTTAACAAAATTTTTTTTATTATTTATTTTAATTAACAATCTAAATATTATAGAATGTACTGGGTGAATACGATGCAGCAGTTTCAAAACTATTGTGGGATAAAATTATTGACCTTGTTCGATCCGAAAAAGTGAGTCCCACACAAAAAAATTTCAAAACACCGTTTGATTACTTATAAATATAATCTAAAATTAATATATTATATTATAGCTGTATGTTATTTTCAAACTAATATTTATTTTGTTTCTTTGTATTAACATAAATTGTACACACTCAAGATTATTTTATGATATTATTACATTAGTATTTTTGTACATAGGTGTTTATGGCAGCAGCTGCATTCACTGTAAAAGAAGCAAATAAAGTATTTATCAACTACACAACACATATAAGTTTAGAGTCTCATCAAATTTTAATAGCTAGACCAAAAGAATTAAGTCGAGCTTTGTTGTTTACAGCTCCATTTACGTTATTGGTAATACAAGCTTTAATGTTTACGGATAAAAATATTATTAATACAGATTTTAAGGATCCAAATAGTTTATAGATCATCAGTGCCAGCCCAATTGTGTGATAGTTGAAAAGGGTTAATTATATATGAATATCACCCACCTTATCCATTATATAGTGTCTTGGATGTAGTTGTCGAGTACAATAAATTTTATTCTACTTATCATTATAATTATTAACACAATAACATAACAAATAACAAATATATAGAACTAGAGCAACCGTTCTTTAAAGTCTTATTACGGTCAGTCCATGTAGATTACCTATATACCTACGTATAAATTCTACAACATAAACTATAAACACTTATCAATATTATAAAGAAATTCATGATTCACCTATATTTATACTATTTATATACCTGTATGACTAAGTATATAAATTCTATTTTATCGGTTTAAATGATAAAATACAATTTAATTAATGTAGATATAATTTTTTTTATTTTTAATTATTATTTATAAAACCCTATTGTAGAAGAAATACTCTCCAGTATCTACTATATTTATATGATAATTTAAATGTTTTATTGATACATTTTATCAGTGTTAGCCTGGTTCTAAAGGGCTCAGGCAGGATTTTATTTGGAAAGGTTATAATAAATCTTGTCATTTCTTTTGACGATTTTGCTATGAAATTTATTAGTTTTATTTTATCTACATTCAAAGTAATATATTTTTTTTATAGCCATAAGTATTACCTACTAACAAAAAATATGAATATTTATATTTAAATGTTGTATTATGATTTTTTATTGTTTCACTATGATAATAGTTTTTTAAAAACAAATAGTAATATCTGAGTCGCACATTATTGTTTATAATTATTTTTCTGTTTAGACTTGGTTATGTATAGCTGTTGTAGTTGGTCTCATGGGACCTTTACTGAATTTGTTTCATATATTGAGCCCATACTATGAATATCACAACATTTCAAGAAAAGGAGGTCTAAACTCACCACTAAACTGTTTTTGGTATGTTTACGGCGCACTATTACAACAAGGTATGCACATTTTAAATGTTATCGTATATTGTATAATTGTAATATTTAAGAGTATCTAGAACAAGGGTATCATTTCAACTTTTGAAAGGTTGGGGCAACTGATTAAATTTGCCGACTTCATAATATTTAAAAAATTACGGTTACCTATATATTTAAAAATTTAATATTTATGGACGATAAACTATCAATAAAATATTTTTTGGAACAAAACTTGTAATGAATAATGATGTCATAATGATGAACAATGAACATAAAATGTTTCAATTTACCCAATTAAATAATAACATTTTTTTTTTTTTTTTTTTAAGCTAGATAATTGTACAATCTGTAAAATTACGGTTTACAATAAGCACAAGTGATAATGGAGTTTATATAGAAAAGACAAATAGTGGGTAAATTAACAGACAAGTCAAATAATTACTACTATTTACATCTATTCTGACAGGGGGTTTGAGCGAAGAGACCATCCATTGATGACACTTCGTGAATTAATAACATTAAATATAGTAAAACATTAATTTATTTACTTATCCTATAGGCTATAAGTTACTTTTTTCTTTTTAATTTGTTATTGTTGGGGACATTACAGTAATACAATTATGTGGTGAAAAGATACAAATTTATAAAAAATATAAAAATTAAAAAGCCATATAGCCATATGAAATGCATATTTTAATAGTTCTAAAGGAGTAGCTGTTTTAAAATTATCCATTTAATTCGAAGCTTGATTTTTAAAACGCTCTAACTCTGAGTACCTACAAATCAAATCCATTGAGGTCTTCTGAGTACTTCATAGCTAAATCTTTTAACCACTTACATACATCTTCTGATTTCATATTAAACAATTTGTTTCTATTTTAAAATCCAAAATCTGATACAACTTTTTCCATCTATTCATATTTCCAACTAAAATTAGAAATAATCGAGTCGATGGTTAAATAGCATTTTTTTTTTAGTTCTTGTTCTGCTTTTAATTTTCGTTCGTCATTCGGTGAATCGTCAAAATATCTTTTGACAATTTTTGAACGTTTTTCTTCAAATTGCGAAAGAATATTTAAAATTTAGATTTTTCTTTTGTTTTGTTTATTGAGGACTCAAATCCATTATTTCTGATATTCATTATAGACGATACTTACCCTTTTAACATATGTGAAGCCGTATCTATTGTTTATATTATGAAACATAATAATTTTTTGCATTGCTGGAGACTTAAAATTAATACTATTATACTCTATAGTGATTTGTAGGTTAATTTCCCCAAAAAATTTTGGAGGGGCTTCATCCTCTCCAAGCCTCCCCCTAGTTACGCCTATGCTCGTGACACATATACGGCCATACGGGAGAAATTGATAAATTTGATCAAATAATATTAAATATCATACTGTAAGAGTTGGAAGTAAAGGCGATGGTGGTTGAAAAATGTTTCATTATTTAGGATAGTTTATAGCATAGGAAATAGTTTTATATCTTATAAAGAGGAATTGAAAAGTAAAAATACATATATTATAACTTAAGTTTAAATCAATGTCAGGTAATAATAAATTGATAGGTAATCATTGTATCAGAAAAATAAAGAGTCTTGTTAAGTATGGAAATAAGAATTAACGACTATAATAATGAATTTCTTGGTGTAGGAAAATATGTTTCGTCAATTGAAAAATATCGTAAATGTGGTTTTAATTATTATTATGAAATATGATTAAATACCACTAAATGGATAATCAAGTACTCCCTACTCTTTAACAGACCGAACGAAATGATGAGAATTGACCAACGAAACTACGGAACGTAGTTGTTCGCTCGACCCGTGTTAAGTGTTTAGATTATTCCTATTGTATTGAAATTTCCGGATTACGATGACATTTTTTTCCAATTATATTTTTTCCAATAGAATTTGAAATCATTAAAATTAATTTGACAAAATATAAATTAATAATTATAACAGGTATAATTGCAAGTTTCATTTTATTTTAAAACTACGTATGGAGTGTTATCGCACCATCGCACGCGCGCCATAGTACGAGCTGCCACTGCATATAAATAATTATTTTGTAATAAAATCTAGAACTCTACAGCTCTAAAACTTATATTAATATATGAAATATAATTTGTTAAATTTAATAGAATTATAATAGTCAACTACTCATCGTATAAGTTTTTGAAGAGCTTCATGCAACATACAAGCTTCACGAACTCGTATAAAATGATTAAAATATATTGAAATACGAGTACCTATCTATATTATTATCGTTCTGTGTCTGTGATATTATTACTTAATTGTGTGTCCACTCACATTTTCATGGTTATACGAGTACATACAAAAATGTACAAAATAATATAAATGAAAATGAAAAATAAATAAATAAATGTACAAAATAATAAATATCACTTGTATCATACATATTTTACTAAATACGTTTACCTACTTGACAATTGACGAGTAACTAGAGTGTTTAAAAAGCAATCGCATACTTGCGTTTGCTATTTAAAATAATAATAAAAGCTTATAAATTTGTATTGCCTTATCGATCACTGTTTTTGCCTATAATATAAAACATGTACCGTTCATTTCAGGCGGTGCTCATCTACCCGATGCCGATAGCGGTAGATTGGTAGTCGGTACCTGGTGGCTGTTCGTTTTGGTTATTGTTACCACTTACAGCGGGAACTTAGTGGCATATTTGACGTTTCCTCAGATGGATGCAATGATATCTAATGTGGCTGACCTAATGGCTCGTACACCACAGGGATATTCATGGGGAATACCGGATTCTTCGAATCTACATACGCTGCTTACTGTAAGACAACCGTATCTAGATATCAATCAAAATTCGTATTATGTTAATTGCAATGGAAAAAAAAAACTTACCCTCGCAAATATAACAGATATCGTAATAGTTAAATTAATATGTATAAGTTAAAACGATACACGATAGGTACACAGACACGTGTGGTTGTAGATATGCAAATATTAATGTGTATTGTCTACCTAATACCTATTTATAATAAAATAATGTGTTTATTCTAACATATATATGTATTAATTTAATATAACGAAGACGTTGCCGGACGACACGATGATCAAAGAGTTAATAAAAAAAGCAGAACATCATAAAGAGTTATCGCTACCGGTCATAGAAAGAGTGAGATCTAGTAAATACGCGTTCATTCACCGCCGTACCAACTTGATGTACGTTATGAAAAACGATTATCTGCGAACCAATAGATGTGACTTTGCCATTGGTAAATACTTCTAAAACTTTTATAAGCAAGAAAAATGTAATTATATTTGTTAATTTTGGTTTCATTCAGGTTTAATTATATTTTTCATGATCTTGTACAGTTTTTCAAAAATAAAATGTTAATTACTTGTGTTTTTTTTTTTAATATTAAATGCGGTGGGTCTAGTTATAGTTTTCATTAGTATTTTATTGAAATAACAAAAAAAAATTTTTTTTAATATTTTAATTATTTAATAACTACTTAATAACTACAATAATAACCTACCTAATAATAATATTCAGAGGTTACATTTAAGTTATTTTAACATTATATCGAGAACAATATTTAAAAAAATGTACTAGAATTAATTATTATAATCAATGGTGCTAGGATTGTTTTAAATAGGTAATTCATATTGTAGATAGTCAAGGTCAGTATTATAATTCATCACTAATGGTTTGAAAAAAAAATTTTTCCATCAATTACAGCCATGTTTATTAGTTATACCATTTACTAGTGTAAATTTACACTTATTAATGTTTTCTAAGTAAAAGCAAGGTTTGTAATAGTTTTAACTTTTTTTTCTTACATAAATGTACACTGTTTTCAACATATATTTTTGAATAGTATTAATTTTATATAATTTATAATATTTTGATTTATTTAAAGATATTATGGAATACTTAATAGAGTTGATTTATTAAAGCCATTCTTGAATTTTAGTAATGTCATGGGATTTAACTTTAATATAATTAAGTACTATTACAAAAATTATTAAAGTCTTATACAAACTCTTAAGTTTATTTTAGTAAATATTTTCATGACCAACAAACTGTTAGAATTTCAAACATAGTATATTTTTTAGTTAAACGTTGTTACCTTTTAGCTATTCTTAATACTTATTTACTATATTTACCAATGTTTTAAAGGAAATGAAGATTTTGCAGAAGAAAAATTAGCCATGATGTTATCAAAAGAGAGTCCTTATCTCGGTCGAATAAATAGAGAGTAAGTAAATGCCACTTCAAAACAGTAAACAGATTGTACTAGTGTAGACAGACTTTAAAATAATACTTCTGTGAACAATTCCACTAAATAGTTATGACAACCTAATAAAAAAAAAAATTGCTTGATAATAACCGACTAATATTTTTACAGAATAGAAAAAATGCACAAAGTTGGTCTTATAAATAAATGGTTGGTGGACAGTCTACCTAAAAAAGACCAATGTTGGACTACCACACAAATGGAAGTGACAAACCATAAAGTGAATTTAAATGATATGCAAGGATCATTTATTGTTTTACTACTAGGTATGTTTCCTATTACAATATAGTGTAGTATTTTATTTTTTTATCTGTTGTAGGAGTATTATCATCATTGGTGTCGTTTTTATTTGAATATCTTGTAAATAAATACAAGAACCATCGCCAAATAGTTATAACACCATTCATAAACTAAGTATTGACAATTTAAAAATTACACAATTGTAAAATGAACAGTCTTTTTTTTTCTTTTTATTAAAATAAATAGATAACAATGACATTCTTACAAATAATTAAACATATAAACATACATTTATTTCTATACATATAGAACATTGAAGTACCAAGTACCACTTATTGAACCATTACATAGAATGATTATTTTCACCAGTCAAATCACCAAGGTAAGTGAAAAGGTTTTTAATTTTGTAACTCCGTTTTCGATTAGTGAAATAATGTGTTACTACACTGTCATCTGTAAATAAAAAAGCTTTAATTAAACATTGATAATAATAAAATAATGGTTCTTATTGTTTTAATTGAAAATAACCTTATCTTTAATATTTTTAAAATTTAATTCTTACAAAAGTTCTTAATATTTATATTTTTTATATTTAAACGATGCCGTTTCGATATGCGTTCTACAGGTTTTGTCTATTCTATATTGGACATCGACTATATCTCATGTGTTATCTACTACAGATTTATATATCATATGTTGGGTATTTATTTCAACCTTATTCTGTTCACTTTAAATTCTATTACTGTAGGTTTTATAATATTTAATTTTATTTTAGCTACCTATTACTTACGTACATTGTTTGTAACGATTACTATAGGGTATTGTGATTTTTTTTTTATATTTTATTTTATTGTGCATTATTTATAAATAATTATGGCTGCAGTGCTATTTCGTGAGTTTTACTGTACAATAGTCTTAAATTAAATTGTGGGTCAACATTTTTTAGTAAAATAATAATTATTAAAAAGCGTTGAAGACAATGCCCCTAGTCATAAATGCAGCATCCAAATGCAATTAAAACAAAGGAAATGCCATAATGGAGAATGGATGGACATTTTTCGGTATCCAAAATAAGGGCTGTCAGATAAGATCACCACGAGTGGGTAGCAACTTTTTCATTTGTTACAGTGGGTTAACACTTTTTAAAATTGTTGAATTTGTATTTATGTTCGTATTGGAATTGTCCATATAATACAACACAACACCTAACACAAATGGTAATGGATCAGACAGGATGGAGCAGTGAATGTGTCACCGACTGGTTTAACTTGTGCCAAAAAGTATGTACAGCTGTTTTGAAGACTAAAAAAAATGGTTAGAAGTTCACAAAATCCAATTCAAATTGATGAGGCTCGTTTTGTTGGTCGAAGGGAGTAAAATAGAGGCAGATTAGCTTGAGACATTGCTCTTTCCTTGGAAGATATAAATGATTAGGTAATTAATAACTGAAATCATGGTGTACAGGTAAAAGGTACCGGGTTATTTATCCTTACCTAGGTTTCTGTACACTCCATATAACTGAAATTGCTGGGAATAATCTAATTCAAAATAATTAATCTTATGTTTTACATC
Source organism: Sipha flava (assembly GCF_003268045.1). Taxonomy (NCBI): domain Eukaryota; kingdom Metazoa; phylum Arthropoda; class Insecta; order Hemiptera; family Aphididae; genus Sipha; species Sipha flava. The sequence goes on from NW_020271732.1 coordinate 204,772, forward strand.
GATACCAAAGCTTCCATCCTTTTGTTATTCAGAAAGAGTATCAACAATAAAAACGACATGTGCAGAGTGCAAACCAAATTAGAAACTTGTTGGTGAAGTGCATACCTAAATGGCACCATTTAAATTACCAATTCATTTTTCAATGACATTATTTATATATGGGTTTAATTTAATACAGTCTTACATATATTTGTAAAGTAATTTTAAGAACTTTTAGTACAATAATTAATGTTACAAATAAAAATACATTAAATTCTAATAATATGTTATTAGTATATTCATTAGGAAGATAATCATAAAATAATTAATGTTCATTTTATGATTTATTTTAAAAACCTTTACGAGTAAGTTACTTCTATTAGATATCTTAAAATATTGAGTAAATTGATCAATATTTTTCAAAAATAAAAAACATTGTTTTTAAGTTCAAAATAATAATACAAAATGTATTTTTATAATGATTAACTAACCAACAAGAATGCTCAAAATGATTAATAAAAGTAAAATATTTATATACATTGATTATTAAAATAGTATTTAACTATTTAAACACTAACAAACCTAATAATATAAGATACTATAAAAATTAAGCAATTGTTTATTACTGTATTACCAATCACAAATAGTATACATTAGAATTTCTTAATCTGTGGAAAACACATGGATAGTATATATAAAATAAAGTGTACATTTTTTAACAGACAAAAAACATAAAAAAAATTATTTGGTCAAATAACACAAACTTTTTCAAAATGTATAGGTGGTACTTAAGGCACATTTACATGGTTCACTTTTGATGAATTATCCAAAATGAATAAATAATGAACAATGTATACTTTAAATCATCAAAAATGATCATCACCATGGAACGATGAATGAAGTTGGATTGTGTCCAACTTTCATTAAATCTAAGTGAATCATCCACGATGAATCATCAAGTGATTTGTGTAAAATAACACCAATTTTACCTTCAATGTTAGTGAATGTTCAAACACATTTTTATTTTTGATATTTTACTCTGATAAGAAAAATTGTGATAAATGGTTATTACATAATAATTATAATCCAATAATATTAAGTTTAATAGAAGACCGGAAATGTTTGTGGAACACAATTACAATTCCTGCTCTTACAACCACATTAGACTTTATTTTAGTTGAATAAGTACTGTCTATAACAATATATAAAGTATTATTCCTTAAATAAAAAAAATAATATACACTAATAACTCCTTACACAGTAAAAGGTGTGATCATCTATAGTGAACCATGCACAGTTTCTTTTAATTTTTAATGTTTCACTATGAATGATTTATCTGAAATAATCATCAAGAGTGAACCGTGTATAAACGTGCCTTTAGATATAAATATAGGTTGAAACCTACTAGTCTAAATACATTTTCAACTTACCCACATTTGTGACAGGTAAAGTATTATCATTGGCCGATAAAGATAGCAAATACATAAATGGTACCGTCCATAAACATACAGTAAAGTATGAAATAACCTTTAAAAATAAAAATGATAAATAACATATATCAATTAAATTAACTAATTAAAAAAAAATGTTCAAACTTCTGATAATGTTGAATAACGTTGTCGAAAATATTTGAAGGCTAACACATGATTGCCAACCAATAGTATAATTGACATAATAAATGACAGCGATGTTAAATTAAAGTGTGGAAAGTCTGTGAGCAACAAGTAGTATATTATATGACTCAAAAGACCAATAGCAATTAATGTTAATGGTACATTGTCAAATAGATATAATCCAATATGACATATTATCACAACCTATAATCAAGTAACAGTATTACATTAATAATAAAAAATTATTATTATTATGTTCCATAAAACTAAGAAGAAAAAATTAATACTATTATAGTACTAAGTTTATCCAATATATATATAAATATAAATCTGAATAAGATTAATATTGTTTATAAAATGTACTGTAGCAAATCATAAATTCTTAACACAATTTATGTTCTGTAAACAACATTGGCACCAGAAACTTTAAGGATACCAAATATATCTTTTAATCAAAAATTGTTCAATTCACTGATTTATACATAATATTGAATTGAGACTCAAAAGTCAACATTTTATAAAAAGAAAAAAAAATCGAATAAATCAAACATTAGAAGTACGATAAAAGGGAAGTATCAAATACATTTATAACTATAATCTGGCCGACATTGTTCACTAGGAACAAGAAACATTAACATTACGTTAAATATTTATAAAAAAAAAAGTGAATGTAATTGTATGCATCATAATGTTCAACGCTATCAAATTAGTTTTGATTATTTTATATTTGATCAAATCAAATAATCAAAACTTAATCTCTATAATTATGATATACATAATAACAAATATTCTATATTGATTAATACAAAAACAAATAATTAGTTCAATGGAAGAAAGATATGAAAGAAGGTCCAAATAACAAAAACATTAATAAAATAAACAAAACTTAATTCTTACATGAATTGTCCATTTTATAACTTTCTTGGTTAATATTGTGTGTTCTTCTACAAACTCTGCCAAGTAATAAACTCCAGCACCTCAAATGAAAAAAAAAATAAATAGAAAATATATAAATTTAAATATCTCAGGATATAAATATAGGTCCAAAATATAAACTTTTTGTGGTTCATTATTTTTTTATGGAGAAGTAGTATAATATTATACTATTATATAATATGCAATATAACAGTTTATTTATACACATTGGATGTCCATTGAGGATTGAATTGATTCATAAGGCAGAGTACCTTCTCATTAAAATGTTTAAGCCTATTATATATATAAATATATATAAATACATAAATGCTAACCAAATATATATGCTGATTCAGAAATCAAATGCATGATCATGCAATTGCTATTTTAATTACCTTTAATCAAAATATAAATTAATGAAGAACAATTATTGCCTTAAGAAAAGAAATATATATTAAACGTTCAAAACAAAACTATCATTTGAAAATGGAAAATGAAACACAATATTACTGGGTTAATTGACCACAATCTAATAAAAACATGTGAAATTGGATATATATTAAACAGATGTATAGTTATTATCGTATTGAAAGTTACATTTATTTTATAAGCTTCACGGAATTAAATTCTAAAACGTAGATATGCTTTAAACGAGATCCAACAGTTGAAAATGTAAAACCATTCGCTATCGTTTTGTACCTTATTAAGAATGTTTGTCATTCAACCTATTCAACTACTACATTCAGAACACTAAGCATAAAGATTTTAACAGCAAGTGACCTGAACGAATGTGTGTTTGGATGATAGGCCTACGAATAATTAATAACGCAAAACGCACTAACCCACGGTTATACAGTAAAACAAATTCAATGCACAACTCACCGATAAAAATTGAAATAAGAGCTATCTGCAGTACAGCAGCAATAGCAATGACCAAGAACATAAAAACCATGTCTAGTGATTGGCGCCTACATAGAATGCGTTTCAACGTAGAACTGTGCCCGAACAGTCGTTTGACAATTAACGAGAACGAGGGAGGAAACACACGGACCCGTCCGGAATCGACGGGCTTTTGACACGGACAACTCGTCGCTTACGCGTACGACACGGACACCGACTTTTAAGATAGTACCGACACTGATAACGGGCTTATCGTCGCAAGTTAACCGGTGGCACGCTATCACCATGCACGATACCTGTAACCTAATCTAATCTCTTTTCTATGCCAGTAACCACGTCCGCGTAGCACAGATCTCCGACAAGCCGAGACGCATATCTCTTATTTGTTGTTGTTGATAAGCAAACGTTACAAGCACGTGAGCCGGGTTACTGTGAAACGTTTTTATCTGAACGTTTATTATTATTCTTGTATGGATTTCGAAACACTATTGCAGTTGTAGTAGCTCTCGCGCGCGTTACACTCAACGATAACTCGTAAGGGAACGATTTCCTACTAACATTTTCGGTGCTTACGGCCAATTACAATTCGCTTTCGTTTTTGGTTTTCTTGTTACAGTAAGTTGTCAATTGTTCACAAAACGTAGTTTTTTGAGACACTGTCGGTTCTATCGAGGAGCGTGGATTTAAATTTATGCTCATTGCCATCGACCGTCCGATCAGTTATTGCGAAACGATCTAATCGATTAATTTCATTTTATTTTTTTTTTTTTATTTCAGCAAATAAATTATGGACGATGAATATACAGTTGGAGCATTGTGTGATTCGATTGCATCACAAGGGAAAAAAAATAAAACCATTAAAGGTAATATAAGCAACAACTCTTCAACAGAACAAACTAAACGTAAATCTGTTCATTTAAAATTCATTGGAATACTTCCATACTTGTACATTTATAGCTAAAAGTATGTTATTGATTGTATATTGTATTTCATTGTTTTTATTTTTATTTTTTTTCCTTTTAATTACTATTAATGAACAACTGTTATCATTATCTATAATGTATATAATTGGACCTGGCTTGATTAAAACTTAAAAAAATGAAATAAATATTGAGATCGAATGAAAATATTTATTATAGTATCACTACAATATTGTTTATATTTTAGGTGAAATTATGCAAAAGAAGAAAAAAGTTAAGAAACAACTTAAGACAGAAATAAATGCAATTGATTTACCTGAAAATTCAGAAAAATCAAAGAAAAAAAGATCTAAGAACAATGATTTGCCTAAAGCCAAAAAACAAAAAACAGATAAAAATTGTTTGACTACTCAAAATGAAATTATAGAGACCAAACCACATATTAATGATGAAAATCTAATAAAAAATAATATAAAATCATTAGTGTTAATAAAAAAAAATAAAAATAGTATTAACTTTGAAAAACATATTAGGAACAAAAAAATCAAGGATGAAAATTTAAATAAACCTAATGATAAATCTAAAACAATTCAAAAGAAAAATACATTTTTCAAAAAACCGTAAGTACTTTATCATAATTAAAAGGAATAACAAAATCATCTAACAAATTAATAAATATTGTTTACAGAGATATGAAATCTTCCGCTGAATATATTGAAAAAAAACCAGTATCATTAATAAAAAATGAAAAAGTAACTGATTTAGAAATTAAAAATAAAAATATTGCTAATTTTGAAAAACGTATTAAGAAAAAAAAAACCAAAAATGATAATTTAAAACAACCAAATGATAAATCTATAACAATTCTAAATAAAAATAAATTTTCTAAGAAACCGTAAGTGCTTTATAATAATTAAAAAAAATAATATAATCATCTCATAAATTAATTAATATTGTTTATAGGGATATAAAATCATCTACAGATTATATTGAAAAAGAATCAAGAACCGTGTTTGTAGGAAACGTTCCAGTTAATATTAAAATGACATTGATAAAAAAATTATTTAAACAATTTGGAGAAGTGGAAACAACTAGGTTAAGGAGTGTTGCAGTCAATAACCTTGAGGTGCCTAAACGTGTGTCTATTATGAAAGGCGATTTTCACCCACAAAGAAATACTGCAAATGTGTATGTGCGTTTCAAAACTGTTGAAGAAGCACAACGTGCTTTGGTTTTAAATGCTACTACATTTGAAGGGCACACAATAAGAGTAGATATGGCCTTAAATTCTGGTCATAAACAGAATAAAAATAAAGGAATATTTATTGGAAACCTACCTTACAGTGAGTGTAAATCGTTTAATTTTACTAGTTTTTATTATCTAATTATCCGAAAATACATTTTCATAAACAACCATACAAATGTATGTGTAAATGTTATATTGTTTATGTAGATATTCAGGAAGATGAAATATGGGAATTTTTCAATGATTGTGGAATAATTTCTGCTGTACGCTTAGTTCGTGATAATGCCACTGGCGTTAGTAAAGGTTTTGGATATGTAGATTTTGAGGTTAGTATTGAAAATAATACAACTTGTATTTATTTATTGAACTGTTTTTATTCTAACTATGAAATGTCTTAAGTATTCTTTCTAAGCTAATACTCTAGTTAGGATCTTACTACTATACTATGGTTATCTAAATTCCTTTGGGTAAACTTTTTTTATTCGCTCAACTTGTCTGACTTCTAGTCCTTTCAATAGTCAAAACTATCTATTTCCATGATATGTAATCTTTAAATAAACTTTTTTTAGTCCCTAGTAAACTGCTTATGCACTTAAATATTACAAATATTAACTTTTTTCAACTGACTACCAATAGTAACCAACATTCTCACAAGAATTATATATTTGTTAATTTGTTACGATTCGTTTCTTCGACTCTTATCATGATAATGATTACCTTATCATGTTTTTTTATTATCATTTATTTTTATATAAAAATGCTGTAATACATGAAACTGAATGACCTCAGACTTTTGTTTATTATAAACATAATAGAATTTTGAATATTGAAGTACTTCTAATACTTAATAATTTATTTTAAAATCTATTCAATTTTTTTTTTTAAATAATCAAAATTTGTTTTTATATCAGACGAAGGAATCTGTAGAATTGGCATTACAACTTGACGGGAAAAAAATTCAAAATAGAGGAATACGTATTAAAAGGATAGATGTCAAACCTAATGCAATTAAGGGGTTCAACAAACAACCAGTTCAATTCAAAAGAACCAAAAAAGTGGGTAGAATGAACAGTGGTCATAATTTCCAAGGAGAAACAATGAAGCCAAAAATGCAAAAAAAGGTAATATTTAACTATTAGTAATAACACTATTGATTACTTACTATATAATAAGGATCAATTAATAATTAATCAATTAATTAATTCACAGTTTAATATAAACAATCGAGTTGATTATACCTATTGAATATCATGTGTTCAATGACAATTCGCAATATTTTCAACTTTAATTGAAATATATGATATTTTAATTATTCATTTAAATTTATATAAAAAAATTGTTCATCTCTAATTATTTTTAACTATACACTTTTATAATATATAGATAGTAAATATTATTTTGAATGATAAATATGATTTCTGACTAAAAAACATTTGAAGAAAATCAAATTAATTTTGATAAATATCTACTGTTTATTTAATTTGTTTCTAATTGCACTTTTTTTTTATTTTTATACAGAAACCAAAAGCAACAAAAACTGATTTAATGAGAAAGAAGATTGCTAAACAATTAAACGCTTGAATTAATTTGTATAAATTAATAAAACAATTGATATTGATTATTTTTTGTTATTTATATTTCCAACTACAATACATATTTTCAGGCAAATAAATAAAATGCATAAATAGGAATAACATTTTATATTTGTATTTGGCTTTTTACTTTATATTATCCAAAAAGGTAATTTATAATATAATTTTTTGATCAAATACAATTTATAAAAAGCCACTGAATGCCATTGTTGACAAAAATAACCTTATCAAGTATAATAGCCAATATAATTTATTTATTGTATAAATATATATGAAATAGACAATGGGATATCAAAATAAGGAGCATTAAATAGATGTAATATAATTTTAATGTTTGAACCTAATAAATGTCAAAAAATACTATTTACACTTAGGTTCTACAGTAAGATTATCAATCAAATTGAACAAAAAAATAAATTCTTAGTAGTGAAAAATATATAATAATAATAATTAAAAAAATAATAATAATAATTAAGAAAAAAATTATTCTTTTACATCACCAACACCGTCAGCATTAATAGCAAACATGGCTTCAGATTCTGGTAAACAAGGAGAATCATATATCTTACATATTCTTGTTTCCCCTCTACCCTTACGCAAATACAATCTAGTAGTAGATGAGTGTGCCATTATATTTCCTCCGACAGGTTTTTTTGGGTCAGCTGCAAACATAGTTGCACAATCAACCTGAGCAACCACCTGATTGGTAATGACAACAGCAACGCCAAACTAAAAAACAAAAAATACCTAAATGAGGTATCTATATCTCTACAACGGTTATACTGAAGTATAAGAATAATTAAAAATGCATACTTTTAAAGTACAGTAAAACCTCGATAAGACGGAATAGCTTTGGACCATGACATTTTTCTGAGTTAACGGGGTTTCCATCTTGACAGGGTTAGTTAATTACATGTAATTTGAAATGGGACCAAAAAAATGTTCCGTAATACCGAGGTTTTCATCTTATCGAGGTTTTACTGTATTTATATTACCTCATCTGCTAGACGTAATAACATTCTAAGGAACCTGGCTAAATGATTTTGTCTAGCTGATAATTCTCCTCTACCAGAATAATCAGTTCTGTATAAAGCCATAGCACTATCTACAATTAATAATGCATATCTAAAATAAAACAATAATGTATCCATTAATCATAAAACACATGATACAGATAATAGGGCCCTGCATGGGCTGAGCCTAGCCCTTTCTTGAACCTGGTACATTGGGCTAGATAGACCATAGACCCGTATATTTATTATGAGTATACATTGTATACATATGTTTTATTTTTTAATTCATTTTTTATGGACTATGGTTTCAAAAAATAAAAAAGTGTTGGGTTACAATGAGTACAGGCATTTACATCAGGTTACGGATTTGGGTGAGGGTTGAGCCTGTATTCGGTAAATTATTTTAATATTTGTATTTTTGTGGACAACTAAAAATAAATAAAAAATATAATCAATATATATATTTACTAAATAATAAATGTTGTAAAGTTGAATATTATATAAATAATTGAACCACCTTGATCTTTTACTGGGCAGGATTGGCCTGAAAAAAGTATTAGAATGGTCAGGACTGGATGGGCTTGCTTATACAATTTTAACTTTAGGAGAGATTGGATTTCATAAATTAGAACATTGAAGAGGCTCTAATGAGCTGGGTTTTTCGTATTAGAATATGGACCGGGCTAGGCTTAAAAAAATAAGCCCATGCAGAGCTCTAACATATAATACAAATATAAAGTAATTATTTTCTCTAGTTTTATTATTTTTACTTCACATTTTAAATCATAATAAATAAAAGTATTATAACTAGTAATGGGCTAGGCATGCTTGGCATAGTCATACACATAATAGAAGAAATCCTACTAAGGAGACCACATATAATATGAGAGAACATAAGGAATGATGTGAAAGCATTAGGAGGAGGTTTAGACTAGAGGATACAGGGCATCAGATAGAAAAAATTATCATAATTCTAGTTATAAAGACTATAAGTAATTATAATGTATATAATATAATAGAGTTGTTTTACCTTGATTCGGCCATCATAGCAGCAGCTTGAAGTAACAATTGTGTTTGATGATCTGTATTGTATGCTCTAGCACAAGCAATATTATCAAGTACATCACTTCCCACTAATTGATACCTTTCAGCTACTGACAACAAACGTTCTGGTCGGAACGTACCTTCAGTATCAATGAAAAGGCATTTACCTTCTCCACCATTTTGGCTAATGGGCAACTAAAATTTTATAAAATATTAGGAGTTTAGAATAGAATTTTAAAAATTATGGTTAGAGCTTAACAATTAAAAAACAAGATATTTTACCTGACAAGTAACAGCCAAAGTAAGGCACAATTGCGTTTTACCAGTTCTAAATTCTCCAAATATTTCTGTGATTGAACCAGTTTCAATACCTCCGCCTAATAGACGATCTAATTCCTTTGAACCAGTTGTTAATTGAATGATTTCAGATCTTTTTAAGTGAAATACTGTAGCTGAAGTAAAACCAAGTGGAATCATTTTAGATGCTGTTGCCTGTAATAATATATAAAGTGTCCTTATCAGTGATTGTAAATTCAAAAAATTATTGAATACCATTTTTAAATGTTTACCAATATTTTATCTGCTTTCGCTTCGCTTATACCTTTTATGGTAATCAAATGCTTTTTTGTCACAAAAGCAATAGATTCAACTGTGTGAAATCCAGCTTCTTGAAGCTTTTTTATATCTCCACTAGCAAAGCCTTGTTCCTATAATATTATGTTCAATGAGTACACCCATTTTTTAAAAATATTTAGTTTTATGTAAAATGAATAGTTTCTAATTATATATGAGTTTATAAAAAAGCGTATTTGTTATTCACATCGCATAATAATATACTGAACAGTAAACAAGAAAAACGAGTGAACACCATAAAAATAGGTAATTACCAAACTATTAAATGAACGAGAGTCCACACCAAGAGTAATGTTATTATTTTCAAGAACATTACTATATCTGTTTCTTATAAAATTTTAGAAATTCTTTCGATCTAAACCTTAAAAACTAGAAGACAAATTCCAATCTATTTTCAAAAATAAAGTCCGTCCATCCCAAGCCTCCCAATTTTGTCTAGCTTATTGGTTTTTTAATTTAAATATCTGTGACTCATACTAATGTTAATTTACTTCTCATACACTGACAACCGAAGTCGCTGCATTCCTCGGTACCGTCATTTCGCTCCGTAAATTGAAAATATCCCTCGACTTGTTATGCAAAACCACCTCATGTAGGTAACAGGGACAATAAAAATTTAAATATGTAAAATTAAAATTAAATATTCAATTCTAAGAATTTTTTAAAAAAAAAAATGTGTGTTATGAAAATAATGAAGTTTTTGAAGTTTTTCATTAATAACTTCAAAACAAAGTTTGTCCGGGCTACTTATTTTTAGCATACTAATAAAACACCCAAGAACACATATTTTGGAAAAAAAAATTAAAAAAATTGATAGGTTGTTAAACTAAAATAATGCCAAATTTTTAACGTCATCAATTAAATTTTTTTAACTTAGAAAAAGAGATCATGAATTTATATGTATTTTTAAAAAAATAATAGGACTCTGGAAGTATTGTTACTAATCTTTCGCTGATGGATCCAAAACTACAATACGGTGTGTTCCAACAACCTTAAAACTAAATTATAAATTATTTAAATTATATTTTACTTCAAGTTTTGAGATTGGAATTGGTCCATCATCTTCTTCATGATCTTCAACTGCTTCTTCAACGTGAGAAATTGAAGCCATGGCCATTTTTGGTTTTTGGATGAAAATGAAATTACTGAAAATGTTTTGATACACATAGTAAATTATACGATTAAAGGGAATAAACCGACGAAAAGATTACGAATTAATACAGCAAAATAAATTCGATAGAATCCAAACGCTGAACACTTTCCAGAAAAAAGCAGTCTCGTAAATCAGATTCGAAATGGATAGGTAAACGTTACGTATTGCTAATATTTAAGATGAATAAATGAACGCAGCGAACGGTAAATGTGCGGATCAAGACAAAAATCTTTTAAAATTGTTCAAACCGGCTGGTCGCGGAGAACGATGAGACTGGACTGAAAGACGGGATCGCAAACCAAAAATCGATTCGAGACCGGCCACGATCGGCGGGCACAGCGCAGCGCAAACGTGTTTTCAGCATAACCGGGGTCCGTGCGCCGACAATAAATGTACGTACCTGGATTTGAAATATGTATTTGAAACCGATTGAACGCGGTGCGATCACTCCACGCGGTGTGTCAACGCGAACCACGAGACTTGCAAAATGGAATATTTCGGATCGTCGGAGAGCACGGTGAGGTCAGCGATGTGTCAATGTCGATTTGTTTCAATGCTGTTCATTTTGAATCGTTATCAAAAACGGTCACTTGAACACGGGACAAAGCAATTGGCGCGAAAGTGGTGGTACCCACGGTTCCGAACGACGCACTGCCAAAAGTCCCACCCGCTGTTGGTTCGTGAACATTACCGTTGTAACTACGTAAACGACAGTACGACCACGGCAGCGAGTGGCCTGCGCTCAGAGACCGGTGATAACGGCCGATAGTTGAGAAACGAGTTTTAGCTTTTGTTGATTATTTACCCAACAGTTTACTCGATCGGTAAACACAGTCTAGAGGGGAGAGGGGCACTCGTGTATTTGTCACCGGGGCCCGGTCATCCTCAAGGGCCGGAATGAATAACCGTATTCATTTGATAGAAGCTTTTTCAAAATGGTGCAACGTGCAAATAAAAATCTGTATGTTGTATCAATACGTTAATACGTTCAGGAAATATGTACCCATTTATGTATTATTTTTAAACTTGTGAGTTACGAGTTGATTTTTCCATTGATATTGAGCCTAGTTAAAACTACCTTAAACGTATTCTACGAAATACGATAAGAATTATTTCAGCCTGCTGTCAACTTCTCTCCCCACACCCGAACTTACGATTACAATGATGTGTGATGTAGGTACCTACTATTGTGTAAAGGTTTCCATACACTGCCGCGATGGCGGTGGTGGTGGAGATGGCGATGGCGATGCGGTGGCGTTGCGGTGGCGTTAAATGTGTACACACGTATTGTAATGGGAGTCTGCACACTGCTGCGGTAATTCGGCCGCGGCAAAATATCGCCGCTGCGATATTTTAAAAACCGCAGCATGCTCGATTTCACCGCCACCGCTCAGCGGTATTTTCAATTGACTTATTAAATATACGCTAATAGTACTAGTACTAATAAACTATCTAATATATATGGTGTATATTAGTCTAGACTTCGATTATTTCCTAGAAACTATTCAATTTATAGTTTAATATACTATTTGACTTAATTAAAAAGTAATTCATATAAAAATAATCAATACAATATTATACATATATATATTTATATATATATAATGAATATGATATGTACAATAGTATAAGTACTTAATATAGTACCTACTAACGTACTGTAAAGATAAATCGTCAATTTATTAATGACATAGGAATTAATTAACTAACTGTACAATTATTGTATGTAATATCATTGATTATAAATATTTATAATCAATGGTAATATATAAATATATTATGTATATACTGGATAAAAATCGCCACCGCCACCGCCGCAATGTGTTCAGGTCTGCGATTTTAATATCGCCACCGCCACCGCGTTTACAGTGTGTGAGGACCGCGTTTACATGTTCATAAATAAATAACGAATCGATGAACACACGCGTTGTGTTTTGTGTATCAATATTCATAGACGAAACTAGACACTTTTATTAGGTCAGGCCAAATGAAAAATATAAAAAGTATTATTACGTAAAATTAACTATTATTTCCTATAGTATAATTATAAAAATAAATTAAACAATAACTAATAAAACCGATTATTCGAATACATAGAATAAACTTATTATATTCTATTATAATCCTTATTTGTATCAATTGCACTTAATTACTATATTAGATTATAGTATTATATGAAACGTACAAATGTACACGTTTGTATGTATAAATATATTATTTATAATGCCCAAATAATTATTAAAATATATAATATATACATATTTTTAGTTAGTATTAGGTCAGGCTATGGCCTGACCCGTAGTTTCGCCTGTCAGTATTGACATTCGACATTTTTATTTTATTAAATTGTTAGTTGTTTTTGTTCTTGTTGTCAAATGGCGTACCATCACAAATCAGAAGCTCAAAAACGGAAAGAGCGAGAAGATAAATTTGAAAAATCCCAGAGAAATCAATTGACTGTCGAAGATTTTTGTACGAAAAAACCAAAGAAAAAAGACATCGAAGATAGGTCATCAGTGTCATGTGGTAATTGCTATTATTTGCAATAAATACAGAATGATATATATAATTATTAGGACTAGTATTAATATGTAATAAAAAATTGTGAAATATGCATTTTATTTTTAATTATTTAATAGGTAATTATTATATTTAATATGTAATATTATATATTAAATACACAATTCTATGCATCACGTTCAAAATACGTAAAAATGTCCAAATTAATTGTTCTATCGATTTAAGCCGAGCGCTCATAAATTTTAATTAGGTACCTAATAAAGAGTTAAACATTTAGGTTTATAATTCTAAGTTTACAATTCTAAAATCTGTTACATATTTAATAAATTTTTAATTTATAATGATCACTTATATATGATATTTAATTTTCTCTTATAATCACCAATTTACTTCTGAATGTTTGTTCCTTAGCAAGTTTATCTTCCATAATATCTAAATCAGCATAATTATTAATACGCAACATATCATCATCAGTATTATCAAAATGTAATGTTTCTGATTGGATATTCAATTTATCCAATATTTGTTGTTGTACTGCAAATAAATTGTCAATAATTTCTTGGATATTTTTCAAATTGTGTTACATAACAATAATATTTCTATTTATGGATTTTTGAAAAGCTATATATCCTGTATACACACAAATATTACTTAATCATACAAAACATATTACGGTACACAATTTTTATATCTTACCATCATCATCTCTATTATCACCAGAACCAGCTGGAGTTATTACTTGTCGTATCAAAGTTGGAGTACGCAGCTTCTTTTCTGAATCTAGTAAATTATCGCTAACAGAAGCTTCAGAAGATTCAGAATTGATGAATTTATCAAATACATTTATTTTTGATGCAGATTTTGTTTCTTTTTGAATATCTGAATGAGGTCTAACACTCTCTAAAATGGTTTGTATATCCTGTGAATTTGATGTGCTTTGTACTTGTGATGAATTTGAACCAAATAATACTTCTTTGTTTTCTTCAAAAGAATTATTATCGGACAACAAATTATCTACTGTTGTTCCTAAAACATATATTAGTTTTATTTAACTCATTGACAACTAATATAATATATACACCAAATTTAATTTATGTACTAAAATTGAATACTAATAAATTAAATAAATATATGACTATAGATGAGGTAGATAACATAATATAGTACACATTTTTATACTAGTGTATTTTTCCTTGCCTTCAAATTCTTTTAATGTTGGAGGAAATAATAAAATATGAGATGTATAATTGTTGCCTCGATCATTGCTGAATTTTTTTTTTTTTTTGTTTTACTTATTCATTATTGTATCTCTATATTGAATACATAAAGAGCTAAGTAATAAATATTTAAATTTTTTTTAAACTACCTATTATTATTATTTATTATAATGCTATTATATACCTATAACAATAAAAGTATAAAACAAAAATAAACACAAAATACATAGAGGCTAACTTTTTACATCATACTCACTATATTAATTAAGAATGAATAATTGGTATAGCCGTAACTATACCCTCAAAATGAAAAGTCATCATTTTCATTTTAATATCAGATAAATCCCATTTATATACATTTTGAGAAAGATTATTTACATTATAAATGTTGAGCTTTGATGATTTTAAAGAGTGTATAAACATTTCTTTCTGGTTTAAAAAAATTTTACCAATAAAAATGTTATTGTTGGAAGTTGTTGGTAATACAATTTCAGTTATTTTTACTATTTCACCACTTTAAATTGAAAAATAACAATTTGGCTTTTTGGTAGTAAATTTAACTTTTTTAATATTATTATGTTCTATGTTTCCACTTATATATTTTTCCTCATAACGTCGAACAACTTGTTGTAAAGGTTTTTCATGTTTACAGAGCATATTTTTCAAATCCTTCATATAATTTTCAAAAGGGAATGCACTACAACAATCGAGTGGCCCAAATTTAATATAATCATCAGGTAAATGAATTATGCTATGAAAATTGTATGACATAAATTGACTTCCATAGATTTGTTCAAATGATTTAACAAAATAAACTAGAAGTTTGCAAGCATACTCAACATATTGTTTATAGTTAGGGCTTAAAATTATTCTCATTGCAATACTTAAAGCCATACAATTTTCATAACAGTCTCTAGATAAAATGTTTTTTAAAAGTACTAGTTCGGTATACAATAAAAACTGCCGGAATTCAGTAGCCTTCCAACGAGCTACATCTTCTATTGCTCTTGGTTTTCGTGGAAAACCATTAGTTATATAAGTTTTTAATGTTAAAAGAGAATTTGTAATTTTTCTAATTTTCCAACTAGGCAACCAAACAGTCATTGGTCCTTAAGTAGCACGTGGGTTAGAAAAAAAAAGCAAACAGTGTACTAGACAGACGTCCTCTTATACTCTAAAATATAATGTAGATGTGGATAATAATTTTATAATATTCAAATAGTATATTAAATATTAAAATATATGTACTTACGCGTATTGGCTGGTGGCAATTACTGTTGAACAACAACTGTAGAACGTTAAACACTAAAACAGCCACAGCGAATTACAGACGATCACAGAAAACATAATACGTTCAGAGCTATTTTTGGAATTGACGATAACGATGGACGATGCACATATGCGATTAGACGATCGTCTAAATTATAATGACAAATAAAATATGTACATGTACATATAATCCACTATTAGTTAATTATATTATAATATTATTATATTATAGTACATAATTATGTGCTATTCCAACATAGGATGGAAAATTGATGTATAATATTTGGTGTGTAATAATTTTATAATATTTTGACTATATTTCGGTTTAGATATTTTGAGATCAAATATTTTCAAAATATAGGATAGAAAATTGATACATAATATTTGGTATGTAATAATTTGATAATGTTTTGACTATATTTCGGTTTAGATATTTTGAGATCAAATATTTTCGAAACAACTGTATAATATTCTACAGTAAATAATTGCTTTGTAACCTAATTCAAATATTGTGAAAATATTAATGTTTTCAAATTGCTGTGTGGGTATGCACTGCGAGGATTCCTTTTACTGGCAATAATAGTATAATTGATGACAACTTTACATCATATTGTATTGAAAAGGGACCAGAATTTTTTCAAAATGATAATTGTTCATTTGAAAATTCAGTTAGAAAGGTGAGAATAGAAAAGTTTAATACATATTTTATCGGTTAAAAATATAAATTATTTATATTTATTATGATAACTATTTCTTTGATATTAACATAAGTTAATATATTACTATTATTTATTATATTTATACTTTAGAAAATTATCACACAATACACCTATCACTAACTCCTTTTCAACGAAAGTTACCAAATGGCGAGAAATGTAAACGGTAATGGTTAATGTATTCTCCTAGTCAAGGTGTTGTATATTGTTTTATGTGCAAGCTTTTTGGAAGTGACCAACAAAAGTACTAAAGTCCCTTTAATTAAAAGATTTATTAAGATTAATTAAAATCTAAAATTTTAATTTTGGCTCTCCAAATTGCGCATATTGGTGATATGATTTTACTACTTAATTAAAAGCGTTTAAATTTTTATTAGTCTATATAAATATTACAATATAATAATATTAACTATATTGTACACTAAATTAATTAATAGTCATAGAACAAAATAAATGTATAACAAATTGATAGCTTATTTATAAGTAATAATAAGTAAAACAAAAAAATTAATTTAATTTGACCGTTTACATAAAAAATGTATTTCAACGTATATTAGTTGAATTTTTAAATAAGTTAGCTATTTGCTCAATATCTATATCTTCATTAAGATGTTTTAATCTTCGTAGTGCTGAAAAAGATCTTTCTGCAGTACAAGACGATAATGGAACCGTCAAAATAATTTTTAGAAGTCAATTAAACTCTGTTAAAATACCTCCAAGCGAATTATTCGATTTAAATACATCTATAGCATCTTGTATAGGTACTGTTTATGTTAATTTTTCTTGATTTTACAATATCTAGAAACATATCTCTATGCAACTTAAGTTTTTCTAGATTGAAATCAATCTCATAAAAGGAACTAATACCCTAACAGCATATGTTATCAATTTTTCTTTATCTATTATAAATTTTTGAAGTTCACATAAATGATTAATTTTTTTTTTTTGAAATCGGTTATTTAATTATCATAATGTAACATTTAGAAGTTCGTAAAATATAATTTTGTATTTTTCTCTAACTGATGAAAATGTATACCCTTCACTTTCATTATTACCTTGAAATAATTTTTTTTATTCTCAGTTTATTTGGCTTTTTCAGTTTTAGATCACTAGACTTTACTGAAACTTGTTCCTATAAGTCATAAAATCCCGTATCTCTTAGTTGTTGACTAGATATGATTATGTTTTCAATTTTTAATTGTGTTTCTTGAAAACTTAAAGATATTCTTTGAAGTTCTGAATTTAGGATTTCAACCCTTCAAAAATAATAATCATTACTTTCGTATAAAACAAAAAATCAAAATTAAGTAAATGTTTTTTATAACCACTGGCTTTTGCTCCATTTTCATTTTTTTCCTTTGAAATATTATCAAGAAATTCTATTATACTGCATAGTTATTACACAAAGTTTTATGAGATTATAAATACACGTTATAAATATCCAATATTCTAATGGGTGCCCAGCCTCTCCATAATAATTTCAATGAGTGCCTAAGCCCCCGGGCACTCATGTACATGGTGTCTATGGATGTACGTACCCACACTTACTAACAATTGTTTCTATTGATTGATTTCAACGTGATTATATGATCCCCCGTGTAATTGTAATAGTAAGGACCGATATTTATATATGCTCTTAACACCACCTTAAATTCCGTGCTTTGGTTAATATTATTAAAGGTCTGTCTTGAGCCATGATTGAGCTACTTACGGAATGGAATTAATGGGAGGTGGCCATTTCATATAAGTATTTTCTTACTTTAGATAGTTGATTCAATTTTAATTGACCACAGTGAATTATTATACCATACATTATACTTACAATAAGAAATAAATCGGTTCACAGATTTTGATCAAAGCCTGTAAGTTTATACTGATTTACAGAAATATTTAGCGATCCTTCTATCATTGAACTTCTTATGGAAAAGTGATGCAAGTATACATTATAGAATTTTTCTACAACCTATTATAGTAGTACTATGTTGCTTTTGTCAGCTTGATAGTGAACACCGAATGTGCTATTAACACAAGCATTACCCGTGTTTACTGATAATGAAAGTATAATGTAACAAAGATGCCTATATCTGGCTTGAAATGGCTTTATTTCAATATTTAAAGAGAATATAATGTACAATAAGATAAGACATTTGTAATAATGAAAAAAAAAACTGACATCTTATTCATCTGGTTCTATAATATCGATATCGCGATTTATATAATTAAGTTGATTGTATACTAAACGTTTAATATGTAACAATTGCAATCTAGCACGCCATTCGTCCACAATATCACTTATTTTTAAACCATCTATTGTAAATGGTAACATATTTGATACAGAATAATAAAAGTTATACATCGAATTTAAATTTTCTTCATCCTGATACAAATCTAGTATAATCACCACATGTTCCAACAATTTAATAACAGTTTTATAGGTTTTGAATGGTTTTTGACAAAAATAACTTTTAACGATAATATCATGTACAAACCTGTAAAAATATTTGTATAGTTTAATTTTCTAATATTATGTTATCATAAATATAAAGAAAAAGTCTTAGATTTTTGTTTTGGAAAATTAAATTATGATCATTTTTTGTATTGACTTTGAAATTAATTATAATGAATCATTGACACAATTAGTAATGTAAAATAAAATACTTAGAAAAATGTATTATGGTAATTTGATTTTTTTTTTATGTATTAAATATTAAAAATTAGTTTTAATATTGAATTTGAGATGAATATTTTTAATAACATTATTTAACTACAATGACACTTACCAATCTTTCAAGTAATATGGAAATGTTTTTGTGCTGATCACTCCCAAAAGTGATAAGTATAATTTGAATGCTAAATATGTATACAATTTTTTCATCAAATTATTTTGTATAGGTAGAAATACATTGATAATCAGTTTACCAAGTTCAAAATCCGTATATATTGACCACAAATAATCATTAAATGATATAAAAGCAATCTCATCATTTTCATCCAATGCTTTTTCAATACAATCACTAAATAATTGTTTTATTATATGCAAAGGTTTTCTGTAATTATTATCAAAGAAAAAGGCAACACATAATTTGGCCAATATTAATAGATCATTGCTACTAAATCCATTATCAGTTTTCAAAACATAATATGATATCAAGTTCATTAACAATTCAATGTTGTGTTGTCTTATTTGTTTTAACTTGTTTTTTTCGTGTTTTTCCAACGTTTTATAATTGTTTAAACAATCCAAATCAACACTCCAATTAGAAAAACATTTCTTAAGATCCTGAAAATAAAATTAATTAAATTCTTATTAAGTTAATATAATTGGAAATACATTGATTGACTATCTTAATCAATAATTATACACATAAGAGAAAATTTAATTAGTGTAGAAACAATAATATTGAATTGAAATTACTGAAAACTCAAGTCAAGAATATTTGAATGCCATGATTTTCACCTGAGGTCTTAATATTTTTTTCATCATATTTAACCATTATAATTATTTAAATGTTTAAGGAAATTAGTGTTTTTACTTTGACCAGAGAAAAATATATTGTAGATGATAGTATATATCACCTTTTTAAAAACAATCATTTTTTTATGGAACGAAAGAACGAAGTTTACGGTCTCAGCTAAGCCAACACGGATCTCATAAAAATTTACATTATAAGATTCAAAAATATAATTATGAACTATACTAAATGTTGATTATTTTGAATGCCTCAACTTAGTATTGAATATGCATTTTATACTTACATCTAAAGCCGGTGACCAATTTGCTTTCATTAAATAATTAAAATGTACATTTGCTAATATTACATTTTCTTCAACTGACATTAAGAGAAGCCTTTTTAAACACGACTCTGATTCAATAGATTCAACATTTATTTTCAAAGTTATTTTATACTTGCATATGTCAGGTATAGCGATTTTTATTAATTTTAATGATGAATTTGAACAATCTTGGTTTAAATCAATTATTACTGGATCACTGACTTTTTCCAAAATAATTTCCTCATCAATAGTTTTATCTTCAATAGTTTCAGCTTTTTTAGAATTTTTAGCTTCTTCAGCTATTTTGTTTTCAATTTGATATCTTAATAATCTAAGAGCTTTTCTTTCTTTAAAAATTTTTCGCTTATTAAACTTATGACGAGACTTGCGAATTTTTTTTTTGGCCCCTCTTTTTTTTTGAGCCTGTTGCTTCATTTACTTTGATTTTCTTCAGTTTTGGCATCTTAAAATATTAAAAATATATATTAATTTATTAAGTATTAAATACATGAATGCAATTAATTTACATAGTTTAAAATCAAAGAATATCTTAAGCTTAAAAAAATCATAATACATGGATATATAATATTTTAATTTTTTAGTGTTTAATGTAAATTGTTAAACTTGTTGACTAAACTTGGTATAGAAAAAACAAAAAATTAGTTTCAAAACAATGTAAAGTATAAGCTATTTGACTACCTATATGTTATATGTTACACCATAAATATAATGCTCACTAGTATTTTATTTCATACATTTTATTTTTCTACTTCCAAATGCCTATTATTCAAAAGAATTTAATCAATTGAAGGTAATTAAAATCACCAAACATAGGCAAAACATGTCAAAGTGAAAGTGTACTGATGTACAAATCTGATGTCAAAGTGTACTAAAATAGTTAGATAGTTTAGTGTCATTTGTGGTGTATAGAACTGAATAGTATGGTAAATTATAATTTATAGGCAACTTTTTAAAATGCTTATAAAATAATTTTGTAACAATTTTTGATAGAAGAATCCACAGTTCAATACTAACAAAATTATGACCTCAAACTTAATGTAGAACACAATGTCACAAGTGTAGGGGTAAGCTGGTGCTAATTCACAAAGAATTGAAAGTCTCTAGATGCCTTTCAGATTGAAAATTGTTAAAAAAATGTTCAATGTATATGAAAATAAAGACATGTTAGAGAGGTACTTCACTGAATATTGGTGACAAAATTTGAATTTGAATTTGTTCTCAAGAGATATAAAATAATGTTTTGTGAATAATCCGTAACAGTTATTTTTTTATTCCTAAAATGAATGGTATATATACATATATATTTTTACACATTATATTATTAATAAATGAAAATAAAATAAATTCTTTAAAATATAAATAGGCCTCATACTTTACAGTAATTTTTACGATGATAGACCGCATACTTAACAGTAATTTTCACTATGGTTAGACCACATTTAGAAAGAGAATTATTTTAAATAATCCGGGGGGCCCCCAGTTGAATTAGTGTTAAAGGGGTTTCATTTCTAAGGATTTTTAATTTATAATTATAATCATTGTGATTGATTTTTTTTATGATCAATTTTTTATGGTTTTAATTATTGACAGCCGTTTTTAAGTGTACAAAAAAAAATTATTGTTATAAAAAAAATCATTTTATAAAATTACATTTTTTGGGGCACTTCTGAAGTAATATATTTGGAACCCTTTAAGTACTAGGCTAATGCTACTTGAACCTTCTTATTATTATATAGAACAGGGATGGGCAACTCAGTTACTAAACGGTCAATTTTTAGAAAATTAAAATCTAGCGGACCAGAGCATAGAAAAAAAAAAGTCATTCAATACATGAATTTTAATTAGCATTTATATACACGGAAATAATAAATTCAACACACATATCACGATATGAATAATACGAAGAAACTGATATAATTAAATAGTTCCGTAGTCGCCATATTTGGATATAGGAATCAGCATCACTGAATATGGTACCTATTTTATATATATTTTTTATAAATAAATACCTAGCTTACTTATGTTGTTAATTATATGTATTTACCTATATTTTAAAATGGTTTCAGATTAAAATTGATACCAATAATGTAACTATTTAAACTTTGTCATTATTGTGAAAAAAATTACTTACTTATGAGGGACTTAAAAACATATTCAATTATATACATATACAATTTAAAAATCCAATTTAAAAAAAAAGTTCATTCTAAAAGATAGGTATTAAGAAATGTAGAACAGCCGTGAGACATCTCTGGGCCCTGCTCATAATATACGTATTATATATTATAACCTGCAATTATATACGTACATGTAAAAGTTCCACGCTTCACACGATTAACCATCGGCGTAACTAGGGTGGGGCTTAGCCACCTAAATTTGTATTTAGTCCCTCTATAAGGTTTTACATTTTAGCCACAACTCGAGCTCATAGTTAAAACCCAAATCCGATAAAATAAGAAAAAAAATGTTTAAAATAACTCATAATTAAGGTCTGGATTTTAATGCAAAGTATATGCATATTTTTTTGGTTGATCATACACAATGCTTTCTAAGAACATAATTCGTTTCATGTACCGAGGGTTTCAAAGTTACAAATTTAATTTTGCATTTTTTTTTTTTTGCATATTTCGACGTTTTTTCATTTTTAGAGCATTTTTAGTATCATTGGGTCATTTTGTTAGTTTTTAATTAATATTTGTTCAAAAATTAAACAAATTTAGTCTATTCAAAATAAAATCAAAACATAAATTATTTTCTTTATATTTTAGTAGGTTTATCGGGTTTTTCCATACACATGTTTTTATCTTATCTTAATTTATTATTGACTGTGGAACGTCACCAGTATTCGGTCATATTATATTTTCTAACAATTCTTGATTAACTATATGACTGTGCAAATTGCGAATAGCTATTACTGGTATTAGTGTACTAAACTGCTGACTGACAAAGTGTCACAGTCACAACTATTATTATTTCTGTGTATTTACTTATTAGATATTACGTATTTATTAAAATGTTTAGCATATTTAAATCAAAAGCTAAGAAAAGTCATAATAATGCATCAAAAAACCAGTCAATGAAAGTTTTACCAGATATGCAATCACCTCAGGTAATACAAATACTCACTTTGGATAATTATTATTTGATATCTCCGTTTAAAATTTTGTTTTAATATTAATTATTGAACAGGTTCTTACAACAACATGAACAACGGAATCGACAACATCAGAAACTGAGCATAGCACTATGAACATTTATTTAAAAATTATTAAAGATAGTAATAATGTGAGAGATTTGGAAAACAAAAAAAACTGGTCCTGTTAAACCGATTTTAGATGTGAGTTGTAATAATTTACTAATATTATATTAATTAAGACAATAATATTTGTAATTATAAAATAAAAATAGAGGTATTCTTTAACTGTTTTATACCTAAGTATAATATTTTAAGTTCACTGTTTTTACATTACTTATACAAAATGTTTTTTTTAACACCAAATTACAAACTTTAAAACCTATTATTTTATATGTAGATTTATCTATAATGTACTTATGAAATATTATAATACAGTAACTAAATATAAATTACCTATATTTTATTATTTTTACAAATTATTAATTATTATTTATTGAGACTTATCCTATGACAGTAGCTGGAAAAAAAACAGGTATTTTAATGCAAAGTATAATATTTAAAACAATACTCTTGGCTCGAGTACAGCTTAGAAAAAAATGCTGCATTTTGATTTTGCTGTCAACATTTTGGTTGTGGTGATGTTGATAAAGTATTTGCAAAAACTAGCTTTACAAATTGAAAAAAGGTATTAACAAATTTAATGTATTGTATTTTAGTTCTAAAAATAATTGATGTAAATATAAATCTAACAATAAATATATAAATATAAACTTAAGTGTATCTAGTTTCTAATAACTTATAATTTTATAATTAACTTATATTTTTAATTCCTTTTATTTATATATTATTTATTAATTATTAGATGAGAGGTGCAAATTCAAAAATTTCAAAACTAAAAGCACATACTGCTACTAAAGAGCATATGTTAAATATTTCTAGAATGTCAGATTGCAAAAACAGTGTAGCTGCTAGATGTGTTAGTTCTCAAATATCAATTGTTCATCAAAAATTTGTTGAAAATAATAGAAATTATTTAAAAAAGCTTACTAACATTGCACTGTTTTTGGCTCGTCAAGGAATTGCATTTCATGGACACAAAGAAGACCCAAACTCACCTAATCAAGGTACCCATCTAATTAATGAAAGTATCTGTTGAATAAATAATTAAAACTGATATTTTTCTTTTGATTTTTAATGTTTTAATTGTATTACAAGTATTTAGGAAATTTTATTGAAATGTGTAAATTATTTTCCAACCACAATTCAGAGTTTAAAACATTATTTAACTATTCAATAAATTACACTAGTCCGCTAATACAAAACAAACTTATTAGCTTATGTGCCAATAATGTTCAAAGTATGATAATATCTAAGGTTAAGGATTCTGGATGTTTTTATATTATGTGTGATGAAGCAAGATAATTAAAACATTAATACAAACTACACAATTTTTCTATTTATTTATAAATAAATAATGTATAATAATAATAATAAAGTAATTTTTCAAAGGAGTCATAAGCAAAAGTACATGTCTATCTTTATTAGATACACAAAAGATTTTGAATTACTTGAAAGTTTCCTGGGTTTTGTAAATGTTTCACAGAGTCAATCTGCTGCTTTATTATTAAGTTTTATTTTATATTTCTTAAAAAAATTAAACATAGATATTATTCTTATTTTTGCTCAATTCTATGATGGGGCCAGCGTGATGCCTGGTTGTAGAGGAGGTGTGCAAACATTGTTTAAGAATTATCATCCTAGTGCTATATACATTCATTGTATGGCCCACAGGCTAAACTTGGTGATGGTTAATATGTGTAAAAATGTGAAGGTATGTACTATATATATATATTTATGTATATATAAATCTGTTATAAAATAGGTACTTTAATAGGATGTCAGCTCATTAATATATATTTTTTTTGGCCCAAAACAACATTATAGTTTAGTATTCAGAAAATCAAATTTTGTGTTATTAGCTTTAATAATGTACAGCATGCAATAATATATATCTATATAATATATATAATAATAATATATCTATGCCTACTATGTAAAAAACTTCAAGATATGCAAGTAAAACTAAAAATGAATCTTGTAACATTATCAAGTATTTGTGATACTCATTAGGTGTGTAGACACAAAAATGATAAAGCTGTTATTGAAAACTTCAAATTCATTGTAAATGTTTTACAAGAAGAGGTAGAAGAAAATAATGATCAAAATTTTAATTAAGCTATTTGTAAATATTAGATTTCTGATAATAAATTATGACATACCTATGTTAAAAATTGTATAATATATTTTTATAGGAATATTGGCCATAATGTTGAAAGGAAAATTTGTTGTATATTTACATATCATGAATAATGTATTAGGTATTATTAAAATTTTGAGTTGTAAATTACAAATGAAAAATGAAACTTAAGGAAAAGCTGCTAATACTGTTGTTGGAGTAATTAAAACATTTGAGGATAGTAGAAATTCAGAAAGTTTTTCAAATCTTTAGGAAAAAATTAAAAACTTTTCACTAGAAAACTATCGATTTGCAAATTCCTGCTAGAGGTATGTTATTATTTACCATGTATCACTAATTTAATTAAAATTAAAAATGTATGCAATTATAAATACTATTATTTAATTTTTCAGTGTCTAAGAGAAAGAGAAGAGAGGTAACATAACTTAATGATTTTGTAGTGAGCACTACAACAAGTGCTATTGATAAGAAATTTCAACAAGATGGTGTAATCACTTCAATTGATTTTTGGAAAATTTATGAATTTTTCCCTGTACTTGATAATTTAATAGTCAATCCAAATTTTCAACACAAAGCTTAGATTACTAATTATTTATATTATTATTAGTAGTTATAAGGTAATAAAATAGCAACCAACTAATATTAAAATAATTTGACACATAATAGGCAGAGTATTTTTTACATTTTTACATTGAATTATTTAAATATTTTGACCTAAACATAGATCTTTTAATTTTTGTTTTAGTTTTTATTTAATATAGATGAATATGCATCAAAAGTGTGCACTAAAAGTAGCAAAAAGATGTTTAATAAATGCTTAAAATAGAGACAATTCTATAAGCGGTATGAATGTTGAAGATAAAACACAATTTCAACTGTTGAAATCAGTTTTACAACATGAAGTGTATCCAAATGTTTATATATTATTAAAGACTACCTTCACTATACCCATAAGTTCAGCTTCGTGCAAGCGATCTTTTTCGTATATGAGGAGAATTAAACCATACATTAGGTCAACTATGATCTAAGACATATTCAGTGATCTGGCTATAACTAATAGAAAAAGAACTAACTAATTTAATAATTGATAATGATATTTTAAAATTATTTACATCAAAATATAGGCGTAGGTATACAGTTATAAATTATAATATAATATATTTTACTTATTTAATTATTTATATTTTGTTTTTAATGACTAGGTTATACTTGATTCTATGGTTTTAGAGAACTTATTGTGACAATTACATTTTAGTGATGTTTCCAGTGGGAGGGGGATCGGTCCCCCACAGGTTATTTTTAAGGTAGGTTTTCTAGCCCATGTAACTATTAAATCTTAGTTACGCCCATGCAATTTACTAAACTAAACATTTAATTTATTGAAATTTAATTTGCATATAAATGTGTGATTTTATGTGTTTAAGACGATGCAAGTATCAAAATTTCAATAAGACGTTTAGTTTTTCAAATATTAAAAATCTTAAAAGAGACATTTTTGTTAAACGATGCGTCATGGCGAGTGGCGATCGAACTACGAGTCCGCCGACCGCCACTATCTAATCATTTAATCTAATTTTACAAATTTTACACACTACACTCACATATATATATATATATATATAATTAAATATTATTACATTATATTTTTAAAATTTGGTTGAACGTATCTATTATGTAATGTTTAGTGTGTAAAATACGTAGAATTAGATTGGATAGTAGTGGTCGGTGGACCCGTAGTTCGATCGTCGCTTACCATGACGCGTCTTTTAATATACTAATTAATTTATACTTCTAATTAATAATACTTTTAATATTTGAAAAAATAAATGTCATATTGAAAATTTGGTACTTGCATCGTCTTAAATACATAAAACCATACATTTATACGCAAATTAAATTTCAAAAATAAAATGTTTAGTTTGATAAATCATTGTGTGAAGGGAAGAACTTTTACACGTATAAGATGACAATTGATGGGTAGAGCCCAATGATGTCCGCGTCTTTTTTCAATTACTCATTACTTATTGAATAATGTGAATAGAAACGTAAAACCTATACCATTATTCTTAAAACTGAACATTTTTTCGAATAAAAAAAACATATTTTTTGTGTTATGTGCTCCTTGAACAATCACAAAGCTGTACACCACCGATGTTAATCAATTAAAATAAAAATGTTATCGGATTGTTTTAACCTATGTGGCTGGCAAAGGGGCGACAAAGTGTGGATCAAACGGAACGCAAATGACAATAGATTCCAAAATTACTAACGAAAAAATGTCGGTACGTACCTTGGGTAATGTATGAATACAACGCAATTCAATCAGTTAGCACCAAATGATTAGAAAAAATAAATGCCTAATGCGGATTGTCAAACCACGATGGCAACTAGTTGATAAATGACGCTTACTGTTGCAGTGTTGTTGTTTCTCAATCGCAACTAGTAGACGCCATTTTGCCCACTGGAGTGATGTTGGTAGCAATACAGTTCGCGGGCGTTTGGGGGTAGCGTTCGACCGTCGCGTCTTAAAACATGCGTTGTATGTTCCGACGTACTACCAACTGCGCACTATTATTGCACGCACCTCCCGAGCCCATTATATTCACCCTCACGCAGCACGACACAGATAAAACATGGCAAAGTAAAATGTCGTCTTATCCGTCGTATGACGAACGGTGCGTTTCGACAGAATATACATTTAAGGTTATAAAGGCGTAGCTAGATATTTCATCAGGGGCGCGAACGATTATCAAAACATGTTTAATCATTTATTAAGCATATTTTTAAATTTTTTTACACGTTTAATTTTTTATTTTATTTTATGATCATTAATTATACACTGTGTCATTGGGTAGGAAATTATGATTTGTATACTTTAATCATTTGAAAAAAAATATGTTGAAAAAATAAAAATTTGAAAAATTATAAGTAGTTTAATTATTGGGTGAAATGAAAATTTCGTTAAAAATATATTTTTTTGCTATATACAGGAAGGGGGAGAGGAATTGTCCCTCTTGGCATCCTCTTGGTTTGAACCGTTTTAGGTTAGCTTAGTAGTATCGACTTATATCGTTTTCGCAAAAATAGCTACAATAACCAGGTAACTAATTTCCTAAACAAGATCGATAATTTCAACTTGGTAAGATGAGAAGTTTAATGATGTTCGGTTACCAAAGGACTATGATAAAAACGCGATAACAATAAACTAATAATTGACATAATTATCGTAGTTTTAACTTTATTGTATTATTAATTATTAAAAATTCTTATTAAATATTATTGTATTGAATTTTAATAATATAAACTACGACATATCATTTCGCCAGCGTTAAATCGGAGTATATCTTGTTTCGTAAGAAATGCTCGTAGTCAAGCTATCAAATATTACACCAACTAATGGTTCATAAACTAAATAGAGTTGAAACCACGGTCTTAGAAGATAAGATACGACAATTCTACCTAATCAGCGTTTCGCTCACGATATCTAAAACATTTCCGCTACTGTCTACCTTTTGTAAAAACGCTTCTGGTTATACGTTTATGAAGTTATGTAGTAAATATTATTTTATAGGGCTACAGCAATTTAGCCGATAGTATTTTAGCCAAAAATATTACCGACAGTATTTTAGCCGACAAATAATACAGCCGATAGATATAACACAATATTTCAGCCGACAAATAATACAATAACCGTGGTCGTCACCTTATCTTCTACATATTAAGTTAAAAAGCAGTTTATCAAATCAGTTCTTATCAAATATTTGTCGGCTGTTATAATTTTCGGCTAAATTACGGTGAGCTATTTTACGAGTGCCCACAAATTTTAACAGAATTTCGGTATTAAACATTTATTTCCTAATCTTCAGCGATCTTTTATAAAATGGTCAAAATTGGAAATATTTTCGCCTAATCAAGTGGACGTAGTATACTGGGTCGGCGGAGGAGAATTTGTGGACTTCTAAGACCATGATTAAGACTATTGACCCAGAAACTAGTCGATTTTATGCATTAGTATTTTTCTGATAAATGTTATCAAACAGTTTAATAAACGAAATGTTCATAATACTGTGTTCTATAATGTTTCTAAGCGTGGTGGTCACTAATGCGATGCAAGAGACGATACAATAAAAAAAATGCGATTAGAAATTCGATGCCGTATCGTCTACTATGTACTAGTATACAACTAAAATAATGCGCACTGGCGCGCGCGATTACAAAGCAACAACGATAATTATAGGTATCGATCGTTCGGTGATAGTATCGCACGACTTGTGATTACAACTGATAACGTATATCGTGCCGGTAAGTCGTATCGAGGGATTCATGTCGCTTTACCTATCGCATAGCATTAGTGGACACGGTGCCTAACGTTTTCTAACCGTAATTGTTAACAAAAATTATTTACATAACGGTTTACTCCACAAAATTGTTGCGGCAAAAATCACAACTGTTAGAAAATACTGTGTCGATCGCATACTCTGTTAAGCGTATTACTGTAAATGTATACGCACTAAATA
Source organism: Sipha flava (assembly GCF_003268045.1). Lineage (NCBI taxonomy): Eukaryota > Metazoa > Arthropoda > Insecta > Hemiptera > Aphididae > Sipha > Sipha flava. Next base: position 235,207 of record NW_020271732.1, read on the forward strand.
AATTGTATGCAATATGATGTACTCGAGAAATAAATGATCATTACTAAATTCGATATTGGATGGTTAAACAAAACGTTAACATACCGCGAAAACTATGTAGACAATGTAGTACGACAGTAAAATAGTGAATTAATCTCTTTTCCTACACTTCCGTTGTTCTAATATTGCGTGTGGTATGCCGTTCATCAAGACTTACGTTTACATCCACACAATATATTGTAACACTTCGGTATAATATTAAAATATAATTTCACTATTTCAATATTGTATTAATGCAGTATTCTGTATTCGATATGAATTTTTTTTGTTATCAATCTTAACGAGTGCATACCAGTCGATTGCAGGATAACGCCCACATATCGATGTCGTGATAAGCTGATAATCAAATGGCCGAATTAGCATATTCCTGATAGAATTGCCGTTTATTTATTTTACTCCAAACTGTTTTTAAAAGATCATGTATAAAAATTAATTCTATACTACTCTGATTTCTTGCGAATTTGTTTTTTATATTTTTGTCTCATTTCCCACTGACAACACAAATCAATTGTATCAAAATGATGCAACAATACATGAAAGAAATGGAACAAGTAATATTTTCTTCATGTATTCTTCAATAGTTTTACTTTTTATTTTATCTTATTTTTTTTTGTATCGATCTTTTTCTTCATCAGGAGCCATACGATCCTGATGAATTTGTTGAACGTTTAGCTTATCGAGTATTTGGAAACAATGAAGACAATGATAACACGGTTATAGACGATGTTCAAGATACATTTGTCCAGGCAATTAAGTAATATGGTTTAAAAAAATAACTATGAAATTAATTTGTACTTTTAATTTGTTATTTGTACATTACAGAGACTTAAAATTTTTACAAGAACGACAAAAAAGAAAATGTGAAAAACTGGAACAAGTGTGTCGAGAAAAGGAATCATTATACGCAGTACAAATTCAAAGTCTTCAAGAACAAAATAAAGTAGATTTAATTTTTTTTTTTTTTAATTTTACTTAGTTTTATTTAAATGTATTTAATTTTTAACTGATTAATTAGGCTGGAATATTAATTTTTCAAAATTTGGATGAACGTATAAATTATGTAGCAACAAAAGTAATTCATGTTGGTGATCAGCTTGAATCAATCAATACGCCACGTTCAAGAGCTGTACAGGTGCATAAACTAATTGGATATTTAGAAGAGTTTATGTCTGCTGGACCACTATCAGTAGATATTTTTAATGATCCATCTAAGGTAAAAATATATTGTTACTGATATATTATAAATATTTATTTTTATAAATATTTATGTGGTTTTTGGTTTATTTTAGATTGATGAAGCTGCTGATGTGATACAAAAACTATTTCCTATTGCTCAAGAGCTTCCTCCAGGCAAGTAAGTTTAAGATAAAATATAGTAATTTTATATACTTTAAAGTTCCTATTCTTAAATTATAGATTTGAGGAAGCCAAAATGAAAATAGTTAAAAAATATGATGAAATTGAACGTTCATTAATTGAAGAATTTATTAAATGTCATTCTCAAAAAAATTTAACTCGGATGAAAGAAGTAGCAGCTATATTAACTCACTTCAAAGGTTATTCTCAGTGTGTAGATGCATTTATTGAATACAGTCAAGCGGTACTAATTATATTAAATTATTTAAAAAGTATATGAGTTATTTTTTTTTTTTAATTTATTTATTGAATTAGAATTCTCTTTCCGGGAAAAATCTCTTTGCTGATATTATTCCTGTCTGTGAAAACAACCTAAAAATCATTGAAGCAGTATTTACTAATCCAGATCAAGTTATGGCTAAATTTATTTTAAATATTTATCAACTTAAATTACAGGTATTTGTGTTTTATATATTTGTATTTCATTATTTGGTATTATATGTTTTTTTATTTTTTTAGAATTATATTATTACAATACTATCTGAGGTAAAAGATAAAGATATTGCCAACTATTTAGAAAAGCTCTCTCAGCTTTATAAAAAGTAAGCTTAATTAATTTACATTATGATTCTTTTTACTGTTAAATTACTAAAATATTTTATTCAGAAATTTTTATTTTTCAGAACCACTATATTATCCAAAAATCTTTCACGTTTAAATATTGGAAATGATGATATGTTTTTAAATAAAATGCAAAAAAATATATTTCAGAAGTATTTGGATGCATACTTTTTGTAAGTTTTTTTTTTTCAAATTTTTATCATAATTTAAAAAATAAAAGTAGTATATTTTATAACTTTATTACTTCCAGTTCTGAATTGAAGAATCTCAAAGATAAATTTCTAACAATTTTACAACGGTTCTATGAATCTAAAGGACATCAGAAAAAACAAATTCAAGTTGGAGGGTAAAATCTGTGATTTTAATAATTTGATATACTTAAAATAAATACAACTTAAGTTATATTATCCTTGTTTATTAAGGAAATAAATCTAGTATCTAACTTATTTTTAATTAATTTTGCAAATTGCCTACATTATTTATTTGTTAATGATTGATATCCATTTAAACAATCTAAGTAATATAGTGAAAGAACCAGGCGCGGATCTAAAAAATATTAAGAGCAGGTGCTCAAAAAAAAAAAAAAGAAATTGTTACATCTTTCCGTTTTATATTTAATTTATTAGTGCTAACTTTTTTTTTTTTTTTAATCAGTATTTATTAAATGCAAATTTAAAAATTATATTAATTTCTTACATACGTATAATGTAACTGTAATTTTCTTGAGTGTTTTCTATTGAATTCTTCAATAAATTCCTCTAGAGTAATTTTAATATCCCTATGAATATTATGAATCATAAGTCCATATAATCTATCTTCTCTTATTGTTGACCTTAAATTATCTTTATCTTTGGGAAATTTTTATAAAATACCTGCATGTCATGTCTCCATATATTTGTCAATGCATGGTATTTTTTATAATAATCTAACTTTGAACTTTGACTGTCAATAAAGTTACCAATATCTATTGCATCAACAAATATATATTTTTGCACATTATTGTCAACAACATTTTGTAAATCTTCAGAATTATTACTATCATGAATAGGTGCTGAATTATCATTACTAGTAAGTACTTATATTTTTTCATGATTTACTTTGGATCAATCTTGCAATTCATCTGAACGATCATAATTACTGTGAGATTTAGAGTAATTTTTAGAACCTGACATCGTATAATTATTATATATTTCACCTTGTTTATTTTTAAAAATTAAATATATAGGATAACTGAATGTAGTAGTAATAATAATAATAATAATAAAAAAAAAACAGTTTTATAGGTACCAACAATCATATTATATTCGCTAGACAATCACGAGTCAACTGAGACACATAAATAAAATGAAAATATAACAATTAATAAGAAATAGAGATATAATAAGAATAATTATTAGTGTTTTCCACCTTTGTTGTTACATAAGAGTATACGAATAGAATAACGAAGAATTATTCTATTCATCATGAGTTACAATGGCAGAAAGTACCGATAATATTATTATTATTTTTTTTTTGGAAAATAACAAATGTTATAATTTATTTTGTGGGTGCCTTAGACGACAATGTGTGCCCAAGCACCCGTAGTCCCCTCTAAATTCGTGCATAGAAGAATCATTTTTTTTTTTAATTTCCAATTATAATTGTATTAAGCATCCATATCTTGTTTTATATATTTCCTTGTTACCATAATTATTTCCAGTTTTCAAGAATTACGTAGAGATTTGCAGACCGTCATTAGCACTAGGACAAACTTTAATATTATGCATATTGAAGATTATGGCGGTGAAACATTTTTATCTGAATACGTAGCTACTTCTCTTCTTCAAGAATTTAATCAAGCATTAGATAGGTGTTGTACGGTATTTATCATCTATTTTTCTTATAATATTTACTATTTAAGAAAATTATTATAATGAAATTTGATTAATACAACTTATTTTTTATTATTTTAACTTGTTTTTTTTAGTTATCTTCATCATCTGATATCCCATCAAATAGCTATCAAATTTTTGAATTATTATCATCTTATCTGATTGACGATTATGTTGATTATGGTCTAGAACTAGCAATACAGTCGGTGCCAATACCAGAAGCTAAAACACATGATCCACCGAATGTTTACTTTTTTGATGTTATAAAACAAGTTAATAAAATTATTTTGTTATTTGAAAACCAAATTTCAGATGCTTTAGTTCCTTTAATTATGTATGTATTAATAATTTTCATTCTATTATCTTAAACAATAAATTCAGATTTTACAAATAAATTATTTTGTCATTTATAGTACAACACCTAAGTATTCACAGTGTGTAAGCTTGAAGAAAAAGAAACTGGAACAAGTAGAATCAAAAATTGATTTTGGTCTTGATAGGTTTGTTAGAAATTAATATTTTTTAAATATTTATTTTGTAATTTACCTATATTTATTTTAGATCTCTAAATGCAATTACTGGTTGGATAAAAATTTGTCTTACTTCGGAACAAAAAAAGTCTGACTTTAAACCAGACTCTGATGTTGACACCATGACATCTGTAGTAAGAACATAAAGTATAGATTTATTTCTAAATATTTTACATGATAATAACTCACTAGAACTCACTAGTTGTAGTGACAAGTGTTATTAATCTGGTAGTTTACAATATTTGAATAATAATTGTTCTTCAAAAATTATTATGATAATTAATAAGTACTAATTATTATTATTATTACTTATTAATTATATATAAATACATAAATAAATAATAAATACAAAGGTAGTAGGATAATTACTGTAATTTTATGGTACAACTATAATTAAAATTTATTATTTAGCATAATTTCTTATATCTTATTAATTATAACATTTGTAGAAATATTTACTCCTCTTTTTCATGATTTTCAGGCTTGTAAATGTGTTGTGCAATATTTGAGTGCTAATATAAAACATATACGGGAATGTTTGGATACTAAGAATGCTGAATTAGTTTTGGCAGAACTAGGAATAAAATTCCATCGAATAATCTATGAACACTTATTACAATATACTTATAATTCTGCTGGTAATAATTTATTATTTTTATAAACACTTTTTGAGTTATAAACAATATTTTTCTTCAGGTGCCATGTGTGCAATATGTGATGTGAATGAATATAGAAAATGTGTAAAAGATTTAGGTTCATCATTAGTAATTGATTTATTTGATACTTTGCACGCATTATGTAACTTACTACTTGTAAAACATGAGAACTTAAAACAAGTCTGCTACGGTGACACTTTGGTAAATCATTTTTAAATTTATGCAATATGTTCTTATATATATTGTATTATTATCAGATGTATAATATTTAATTACATTTTGTAGGTGGGTTTAGATCATTCAATACTCAGCAATTTTATTCAATTACGTAGCGACTTCAAATCACAAAAGTTAGCTGTTTTATTAAAGAATCTAACATCTAGATGATGCTCAACAACTCATCGTCAATATGCTTAATTCCATTATAAAAAAAGTTAGGTTAGGTGCCGAGTTAGTTCTACACTGGTTGTATTGACTGATTTGAATTAATTATGTATCAGGAAGTTTATTTATTTGTACAATAATTTATTTTGTTACTTAGATATAACAATTCAATTTTTTTATATCAAATATATATTTATATATAATATATACAAATAATATACTTTAGCTTATTAAATATTTGTAGTAATCTGTTTAAATTTTTACTAATAATTAGTTTAAATGTTAAATATATAATTTTACAAGTGATATGTTATACATAGTTTGTAGTATATTCATTTAGCAATAACATTTTTATTAACTTGTGTCATACATATATATTTATATTGATTGAATATTATTTTAATTTCATTATCAGTATATTGAAACATGTTAAATGTGTATACACACACTATTAAGAATATTTTATAATAATATAATATAAGTATATTTTATACCTAATAAATAATTGTATGTTACGGATAAAACTTATGTCAATTTTAAATACTAATCAATAAAATAGTAAATTTAATATTTAAATATGTCACATAGTAATGTATTTGTGTAATGCATTGTGTTATTATGTTCAATCATCATGTTAGGGGCGTATTTAGACTTACTTCTAGGGGGGGGGAAGACGACTCGAATATGTTTTTTTAATTCAAGATCAAAATGTGCAAGTAAAATTTTTGGTAATATTTAAATCAAGTGAATCCTTAATATTTGTGGTTTTTTTTTTTTTTAGTCTTATGCCGGGTCCATCAAATAAATAATGCTTTTGGAATCTTTTCTAATCCAAGCTTGTAAGCCATTACAATGCCCACTCATATTATTTCCTCCATTACAGGAGTAGGTAGCCAATAAGCGAGGTCGAATTAAGGAGGGGGTCTAGCCGGGGCTGCAGCCGTGAGGTCCTCTCGAGTACCCAACTGAAAGGGGCCCAAACAATTTTAAGCCGATACACATTTTTTATCATACTAAAATTAGTAGTTCTATAGATATAAATTGTATATACCTATTAGTTTTATGATTTTATAATGCAATTGACAATTTATGAAATAGTTAAAAAAAATGTATCGTCCTGCGAGCGTAGCGAGCGGGCGGCACCCGTTTCACCCAAAATGAACCTTTCCCGTTTCGACCAAAGCCATTTTAGTCGTTTTCAAATTAAGTTGGCAATGGTTTTTAAATAATATAATACATATACTATTATTAATTTTTATTATTATTATTAAATTTAATTATAGATTATTACAGTTATAGTACAAAAAAAAGCATTAAACAATAATTGTTAATAAACTATTATTATTATTACTTATAATTTACACTATATTGTTCTTTACTAAAATTCACTAAAAGTCATAAAAATAAACATTTACAAAAATTATCATTTTTTTTAAATTTTTACACATGCTTTTTATAAACTCATACCTCCTAATTTCGCCAGATCTATATAAAAGTATACGTTTTTCATTATATTCCTTTCTTTTCTTCATTTTTTTTATCTTCAGTTTTTTTAGGAATTTCAACACTATTAATTTTGATATAAGTTCCCGTCTGGATGTCATTGCGTATAATATTTAACCAGATTATTATTGACGGAAAATTTGAGTAAAAATGATTCACAGGCATTTGTTGTGAACTGTATACTCGCTGAATTGCATGTCCATAATGTTGGACTAAAAACACTGTCCTCAGAAATATAGTTTTCTACTAAATAGTCGCAATACTTAACTATAAAATAATAATACATAATAGTCAATAGGTACCTACATAACGGCGATAATTTGAGTGGAAATGCGTAGCTGTGATAAAATTATTATCAATGATAAATTGTGGTGCTGTAAAATTTTGCCGAAAGTCTTTTATTAATCACAACAATTTTTGTTCATTTTATAAAAAATGCTCTTAAAACTAAGAAAATGCACTAAAGTCGTCAAATAATGCAAAAAAAGAATTACTGTAAAATAATCAGTATCCGTATCATCCAAAATACCAACTGTAATAATGTATAATTAAATATGTATTTTATAAAAACTTTTCCTATGATTTTTTTTAAAAATAGTCAAAATAATAATAATTATAAAAATAAATAATAGTATATGTATTATATTATTTAAAAACCATTGCCAACTTAATTTGAAAACGTCTAAAATGGCTTTGGTCAAAATGGGTATCTGGGCGAAACGGGAAAGGTTCATTTTGGGATAAACGGGCTGCCCCCCTTTCGAGCAGCTTTGTAAAGTATGTTTTGTCAAAAAGGCTCATATAAAATTTCAGCCCCAGTGCCCAAAAGGTGCTTGATTCGGTCTTGCCAATAAGGTATTTTTTCCAGCTTAATGAATTATAATTCATAACAGTAAAAAAAAGTTCAAATGGTTATTAAGATAAATCAGTACATAAATTAAAATTGTTTATAATTGATACTTATACTATGATCGGTTATTATTTATCCTTAAATTATAATCGATATTAATCCGTACATAAATTATAATCAATTATAATTGATACAATTTTACAATCAATTAAGAATTATAATCTGAGAATGAACTGTTAAAACTAAATTAATTAAGTTAATGATAATTTCAATTAATATATATAATTAAATATATAAATGAATAAATAATTAGAAAAAAATAATAAAAAATTCTTACATTTTTTTTGTAAAAGGAAGCAGAAACCAATTAAATTCAGTATAATTATAATGACACAAAACTCGTTTCTGTTCATATTAATTTAACAGTGGTAAAAGAGAGATTTTAAGCTATAAATATCATTACAACAATATATGATACCATGGGCCCATAACCGTTACGAGAACACATATATTTATGTTATATTCGTAAAATATTTTACATTTACATAATTTATAAACAATGTTGATTATAATCAAAGTCAATTAAAAATCGACCTTTTCATCTTTTCGATTATATCAATTGTTTATGAAGTATCAAAAAGAATCGATTAATTCGATTACATAAAATAACCGCGCAGTCCTAGTTCAGTCCATCGGAAAAACTCCAGAATTTTCGCAGGAAAGTAATTTTTTTTTAAAAAAAGTTACAAACCCATCATGTCCAAAGAGCGCTGGTTTGAATCTTTTTTTTATCCGTGAATTTATATGTGAAGAAATAAATGTTGAGGTTTACTCTAAAAAACCACATGTTGCTGACACCGTTAGTATAATTTATGTCATTACAATTAATAACATCGATTACACAACAAAATGTATACACATAAAAATTAAATCCTTTTTTTAATTGTATGTATGTATTGTTTTTCTACCGGATGGTAGATATTATTGAATGCCTACATTTTATTCATATACGGTTTTTAACATGAGGTCGATATAAAGCGTCGATTACAACATTTTTGGATACAATAAAAGTGTGCTGATAAAGGTTTTTTTTTTTTATAATTATGGCAACGCGTTGTTGTTATAGGGGTTTTATTTTCATACGGGTAAGTAAATAAATACCGGCGACCAAGTTATTAAACTACGTTGTAGAACAATAGTTAATATCGGTGTAGGCATTGGAAATGTTAACCGATTACGCACACCACAACGATGGAAGTACATGGCAGGTAATATTGAAAAAAAAAAAACGTTGGCCTTGCAAAGAATAATAATATTGTATAACCGACGGTTTACAAAGATAATATTGGTCTAGATACGAATCGCATTAATCAACCGTCGGATAATTAGCGGGTAATGGCCGAAGGGGAAAAGCATCGCCTACGTCGCCTGCAACCGCGCGTTGGATTTCGTTTATTCGTTTTATTTGCGTCTCGACAGCACGACATCACCAGTGATCCATCGGCGGTCCCCGCGTTCCGTTTGAATTTTTATGCGACACCAGCCTTCATTCACGACTGCGCGCGATAAGTGGGCGCCCGTTTGAATTTCAATGCAATTACGTTTTGGGCACACGAAACGTTTGGTCACGACCACGAACTATGATTATAATGGACTGGTTTCGAAATGATGAGAAGTGGGATGGGTCGCAAATGTCTGTGCTCCTCCTTAATACTCGGGATTTTTATGCTTTCAAGCACAACCTGGGTTTTAAGTACCATATCACCATTTATTCTTTGATCACACTATACCGCCTTATTTTTAAAATATTGATAGTGAAAATAATTTATACATTCATAATTATTATCTTCTAACTTGTTTGATCTTCGATAGTTCAATACTAGACATTTTAGATTTTGTTTTTACTTTTGAAAATTTAAAATGAAAGCAAGGAAGTGCTCAATTCTGGGATGCTCAAGCGTAAAAAAAAATCCTAAGATTTCTCTATTTAAAATTCCAAAGAATAATTCTTTGGCATGGAATTTGGCAATCAACAAGTATATTTGCATAGACTATGTTATGAAATTAGTGTGTGCTGATCATTTTCTTCCGGAAGATATTGTGTCTACATACTCAATCCCATCGGATGTTGCTATTGTAAGAATTAGTTAGTTAGAGTTAATGTTGGTCCTAGTTATTTGATGTGCATTAAAATGCTCAATCTACTGAATGCTGAGCTCCATTATACTTATTACTGTATTATTGTTTATAAACCAGGGCTTTGCACCCGAATTAACCCGAACCTGTAATAACCCTAAAAACCCTTAAAAAATCAAACACCCAACACCCATATAACCCGAATGATTTTTTTTTTTAAAACACCCGAATTAACCAAAACCCGAATAATTTTTTTATTTTACAATCTTTATGTGACATCATTTTGCATGTATTTTTGTGGTTATTTAAATTTGTCATTAATTGTTTAATAGTAAAATTATTATTCACAGGAATAATTTCACAAATAATATACAAAATTGTTAATTAATCTAAATTTATCTAAATAAAGACAATAGCAATATATCATGACAGGTGTGCATGAATGTTATGGTATGTTGAATATTCAAGTGTAAACAATTGGGATAATATTTTTAAAATTATCCCAAGCAGATACGTTGTATTATTATAATTTAATAGGTAATAGGTCTTTTACGAATCACCGAGTCGTTATTTATTACAATACTGTAGGTCTGAAATAGAACTGATGTCTCGCATATGATTACCTAAATTGTTGTTCGCGTTATTCGTATTTGTTCAGTATATGGTGTGTAGTAGGGATGGAAATTCCAACTCATTCTGCTGAACTGAATCTTTCAACTCAGTTCAGTGTAATGATTTAAATCAAAGAGTCGACTCTCAACTCTTCAACTCTTTGTTTGAATCAGATTACCACTACTCTAATCAACTCTTCAAGTCTCGACTCTTAATTCGACTCACAAACTAATTATGACTATAAGCGTACAACGTTACGAATTTTTCTCAGAAATTCAGAAATTTTGTTTTAAGAAACAATAGAAATACTAATAAGCAAATCCGAGGGGAACTACTGTTTAAGTTAGTATTATATTTTCCGTTTGAATTCGCAAACCGTTATCAAGGGAGTCGAAAGTTGTGTATCTACAGTAGTGCAGTTGTGAGTTGTGAGTTTAACTGAGTCACTGAGTCGCCAACTCTTGTAAAACTGATTCGACTCGTCCAGTTCATTTTTAAGAGTCGGCTCACTGAGTCGACTAGCTCATGAACTATACATCCCTAGTATGTAGTACACATGTTTATGGAGTGAATTATCAATTTTTGGTTGGTGTAATAATTTCATCGTAACATTCATAAGTACAAATTATTATTATTTTTGTATTACGCTATGTCCTCACTAGTGCGTTTTGAGTGTGTGCACGCACCACAAACTATAAACGGAAATTTGGTGAAATTTGAGGGGGGGGGGCTGAACATTATTTACTTATTACGCCTATAGATACCACTGTGCGCAATTATTTATTTCAACAAGGCAATTTACGAAGTTTGACAATTTGACATTTTTAATCAACAATTTAAGCAAAATACAATTAGGTACCTTATCTTAAACATTTTTGGAGTAGGTATTCTAAACAGAAATTATTAATTAATTAAATTAAACAACCTATACGGGTATTATTATATATTATTAATATTACATTAATTGCGATCATTCCAAGTCATGACAAGAAGTTTGTAAAATCTTACGAATTTGATTTAATTTTTATCATAGAATATTTTTTTTTAATTCAATTATTAAAAATGCATTTTACAATTATAATAATTATTGTATTTTTAGTCACTTTACAATTTTTAGGGCTAGGGGGTCTAAGACTTGTACTTTATATTTTTGGGGGCTAAATCCCCTCAAGCCCCCCCATTTCCACCTATGCTACAAACACAAACGCGGAATACAAAATTGTTTTTTGTCGCATGCGATATGCCCGCATTAACTAGGAGTAGGATATAGTGTTAGTATTTTTAATTTTAATAGATATTATAATTTATAAGCTTCATACACATATAAAATTACCCCCTCTTCCCCGAAAATAAATCGTAGTTACACCATTGCTTGAAATTAATATAATAATAGTTTGGTCTCAAAAACTGTTGCACAGTTGTATAAGAAATTGATATTTTATTACATAGGCAGATAAAAAAAATATAAATATTTCATTAGTGGAGGGAGAGATCAGTCTCCCCACCACCTTCCACCAATGGAAGATAATATTTTTCCTTGACTACTTAGCACCTGTATTGACCAATATTAACTCGAATAATAACGAATAATAGCACCCAAACATTTGTTTAAATGTTGTATTGCGGTGTTTGAACACCCGATTAATTCAACACCTGAAACCCGAAACAATTATTCGGGTGCAAAGCCTTGTTATTAACTACTACATAAATTAACTATCATTTAATGTTTATGTTTTAAAGGATGCTGAAGCTATAAATTTAGATGAATCAGAAATGTGTTTCAAACATAGATTACTGTCAAGTGAATTATAAGTAGAGCAATTTAAAAAACGCATGAAGACATTAGAAGTAAATTTTCAGAATTAAATTAAATTATTGATGTTATATTCAGTGGTGATTATATTATAGGATACTATATTGTATTTATTTTAAGTAAATAGATACATTGTTTAAATATAGGTACCAAAATATTCAAGCCATGAGTAAATACTCAAATTTAATCTTCTATTGTTTTAAAATTGATTTTACCAACTTAATCACTTAATACTCTGTTTTACATTTTTCATTAGAGAAGATCTGATGATTTTTCATTATTTAGTGAATTTAAAAGTTATTTCAATAAAGTATTTTTGCCAGAAGGATGGGTAACATACTTTAGTAATAATGATATCTTTTTTACAAACCAAATTTCAATGATGACCAGTAAAATTAAATGAGCGTGCAATTAAAAAAAAATTGACTCCAAAACTTGTTCAATAATTCGATTATCTATCGGGTATCTCGAATTCTGATTTTTAGAGTAGTTTACATACGTATAATTCAGTAGCAAAATGCTTTTAGGGGAGTTTATAACCACCCTATTTTTTTATACGAACAAACAACCAGGATTTTGAGATGTAGATATTTTAGATTTTATGCAAGTGTGTTAAAAATGTAGGAACAATAGAACTTATATACTGTTTTATAGTACCGTGTTACGTGTCGTCCTCAAACCGCAACGTACCTACAACGTTCTCAAAGTTGTGTGACTGGAAATGTAAATTCAAAAATTAAACATGATAAGACAATTAAGATAGTTTCAGTGAAACAAAACAAATCGAACAAATATTTCATAGAATAATGTGCGTCGTACTATTTCACTGGGTTAAAAACAAAGTTACATTATTATTCTTTATTTTCATGTAGGTACAAAATATATGCCCGTGACTAATATGAAAACATCAAATTTCAAGATTAATAACGTACATTTTTCGTTATTTTAACATAAATTATAAACTGAATATTACTGTCATTATGAACCACTGTTATCATTTGTAGATTTAGGAAGACATTTCTAATTAAAACCGCATATTTTATTTTAATTACTTGATAGTGTTCAAAACATTATTTTAAAGATTGGACTATGAAATATGTAATCGTTAATTTTAAGTAAATACCTGTATAAAATGTTTTTTTCTTCACATTTTTACTAATATGAGTTAGTAATTATTTTTGTAACACATGTTTTTTATGTGAATGATAAACACAAGAGTGATGTACGACATAACGGATACAATAATAATAATTGACTATGTTTAGTAGCTGTTTTCTAAGTATTCCGATTTCGGTTCATTGCCATTGATCAGTACAGTAGGCCATGCAATACTATACAAATAATACCTATCACTAAAATAATAACATTTGCACTTTTCATAATTGTTCAAACATTCCTTTTTATGCATAATATGTTGTTAATAACTGTTAATTTGAACTAGACACATGGATAAAAAAAATTTCATAATGTTGAATATTAAACGAGCGTTATTTTACTACAACAGATTTAAAGATTAAAATATCTAAAATAATTGGTCATCGCAGTATACCTATTTTACGAACGGCCAAGCCCGCCACTGATTATTATTCATTCGTCATCACTTTCAAACATATAAATAGTACAACTACAAATTACAATACATTCATCCTATGATGATCTAAAAAAGTTAAGTTTATGTCTCACTTCGGCACTTCCTGTACACTCACCACAATATTCTGTCTGAGAATTGGAGCGGCCACGGAGAGCCTCCTTTATCTCATCACCCACCTTGTAACTTTTTACAATCGTTATTATTATACCTTATAATCCTTATGGCCCATACTACGACACAATTTCAGAAAGTGTATGCACAAATAATGTATTTAGTTTTCGCAAAATTAGTAAAACAACAAAAAAAAAAAAACATTGATATTTTCGTTTTCAAACAAGGTTGAAATATTATTTCTTTACATAGGTTAGTATTTTACACGTGTAAGTATTTTATATTTACAACAACTATATTTTATCACGCCCTTGTCTACATATATGAATACGTCATATGTACAATACGTATACTGGCTACAGAGGTCTGCGGTACCAGCAGTTTGGAATAATATAGTACAATAGCTATTCATAAATATCATTGTAATCATAATAGGTACAATTAATGGATAATACTTATCATACATGTAAGCGCATTGTAATACGCAGTATAGATAGATACCGAGTTGATTATAATTTCAGTTATATCTCACCGGAATTTTACAAGAAAAACAATAACATGTAATATTAAGTTTTTATGTAAATTGTTACAGTTAATTAGATTGATATTTATCATATTATTTTATATTTTTTAAAATATCATTAAAAGAGAGAACCTATTTCGTGTTATAATAATATTACTATATAATACAATTATGTGTCTTTATGAGTCATCTTGTACTATGTAAAAACATTTTACAAACTCCTCGCAATCTAAGATTGAACGACTTCAACAAACACCTGCCCGGAAGTACCGCTAATCGGCTGACTGCTTCCTAATTATATTCTACAGACCGCGCGTATTAAAATATCTCTACATTTTCACACGACGCGTTATTTATACCTGACTGCAACCTTTTTTTTATGGTTTATAAAAAAAGCAGAAGAATTAAACATTGAATCATTGAAATGGAATTTATGCTAGTGCATACTAACATTTCACAAACAATATATGCTTCAATTTTCATAACGGTACACCAAACATTCTACCAATAAAATGCAAGCAAATTTTGTCAACAGCTTGGTTATTAATTTAATTAGTTCTGTATACATTTTTAATTTTAAGTCGAATACAGTACTACTTTAGTTACTAAAATGGTGCCCACATGTCATCCGGGAGTAAATAAGTACATTTTACCAAAATATCTAACATAGTTACTTTGTAATACATTATAATGAACCTAAATAGAAGTTTGTATTTTACATTTGTTTTGGGAGACATTATTTATTTATATATGGTATACATTTATTTAAAAATATTCATAGTTAAATTTTTATTTTAATCATCGTCTATAGATAATACACCTTATTCTTCGATGATTATTCAAAAATTATAAAAAGTGAGATTGGCCCTTTTTACCCAATCACAGATATATGTCTACAGTATTACATTTATTATACCGAAGATATATATAATATGATGTGACTGCAGAGGCAGACTTGGGTAAAATACCTTTTAAAATTATTTAGAATAAATACTCAAATACTTACAAAAAATAGTATTCCGAATATGTATTCAAATACTTTATACAAATTATACTCCGAATACACTATTAAGAATACTTTTAAAATACTTCTAGTTTTCATACTATAAAAATAATAGGTATCCACTCAACAGAAATATTTGAAATTGTAGACTAAATATATGTTATTTTATTGTATTTTTATATTACATAACTGTTGTACAGTGACGGTGCTAGAGTTTACGAGGCCCTGAGCAAAATAAATGTTGGGTCTTATAATTTATATTAATAAAATATTTTAAGTTCAGTTAAATCAAAACCGCGGGACCTTAATTATAATTTAAGGTGCGGGGCCCTGGGCAACTGCCCCTATTGCTTACCCCCTCACGCCGTCCCTGCTGTTATAGTTTATGGTTTACAATAATAATAAATACCTGATATTAGCTTATACAATATACGATGGAGAAGTAATAAAATCATTTAAAAAAGAGATGATTTGACAGTATTCGAAATACAGTATTCAGAATACTCGTTATAAGTATTCAAAATACTTTATTGAATACTTTTAAAAAAAGTATTTAAAAAGAATTCGAAATACTTAAAAAATATTCTGAATACAGTATTCCGAGTATTGTATTCGGAGTACTACCCAAGTCTGTGCAGAGGTCATTATATGGTGAATACAAAACATATTTCAATCTCGAAAAAGATAACCACATGTTATCAAAATGAAAATGCTTAGAAGGATGAGTGGAGTGATAAGAGAAAATATAATAGAAACGAATATGTGAGAAGTAGAATTAGTTAAGCATCGATAGTGAGCAAAATGAGAGAAAATAGACTGAGATGGTTTGATCATGTGATGAGTTGAAAGAAAACAAATGTAGTAAGAGTTGTTAAGAAAATAAATGTTAAAGGGAAAAGAGGAAGAGAAAGATCACAAAAGAGATGGTTGGATACGATTGAGAATGATATGAGGGCGGCTGTAGGTGTATGCGTAGGGGTTGTAGAAAATCGAGACGAGTGGAGGTTTAAGACAAGGGTGGCCGACCCCAAATAATTGGGAGAAAGGTAAAATAAAAGAAGATAAAGATAACCATGTACAAACAAAATATAAATAAATGGAGTACAAATAAAATGTATGAAAAAGTTATAAAATATTTCAGTTTATGTGTCAATTGTATTCCTGTAAAATGTGAACATTACCATTATAATGAGTATACTTATAATGTCATTATTCATTTCGCACATTATTAAATAAGCACCCACATGATATAATTACGTCAACATTTTATCTCAATAGGATTAGCGCTTTCAATATATATATTTAGTATATATACCTATACATAATGACACAGCTACACAGTAATTCATTATTCGTTTTCATAACTAGTTAAAATTTTATATAGTTTTGAAAATTGATATATTTTAGTTATAGTAAACGAGAAAAAAATGTACAGACAAGCGTTTATGTAAAGAATTAGGTCACTAATGAAATTTTAATTAAAACTTCTGGACCGAAGAAATATTGTTAAGCTATAAAACGGATATTGTTAAAACTGGTATAGTAAATATTTATTTTATTATATACAGCTATGGACGTTGTACCTCTTTAAATCTACCCATTGAAAGTAATCATATTAGTCTGCACTATATTATTACTATAATAATATGTTATTATGTGGGTGCGCACAGGAAAAAAATATGTTAATAAATTTAAAATGTATTATAATCATATATTAATGAATTAGGTACTATATTATTATACAATACTCTTTAAAGTGTCACCTATGTATGCACACTATAGAGTTCGTGAACTATTTATACCTACTAGCTAAAGTTACATAGGTATTTAAAATTATGTTTAACTTCTTGAATAAATATGAAGTATCCATTTAAAGTATGCAATTTATACTTATTTTAAAAAAGTTATTTTATAACATTTATATCAGACTAGTAAGAATTTAAGTTATATGCATCGCATTACTGCAGTTTAGTCTTGGTTATTGTGTTTATTGATTTATAGGACATCACCATGGGCGCCCGCAGGAAATTTATCAAAGGATGACATAATTAAATCAAAAACCATAAAGTACCTATATTAAAAAATGTATTCTTAGCAAACAATAAAATATGTCAGAATTATATACACTTTAGTCGTTATTAAATAAAAACTGAAATCTTCGCAATAGTTTAATTGCAAACCTTGATATTAATTGTTCAATTAATTTTTTCCAAGGGGGGAAATGTCCCATCTTGCCCCCCCTCCTTCTGGGCGCCCATGGACATCACTAAACATTGTTTTTCCATTGATAGAAGTATATCTTTTAATTATTGTCTATTCAACTTGAACATTTGGTCAAGAGTAAAAATTCAAAAATGATAATAATACATTGCTGAAAACTTTTTATTATATGTCAAAGTATTAAATGCCAAGAGAAGCCATGTTCTATCGCGGTTCATAAAATATATTTAGATAAATTAATTTTTTAATTTAATATAATTTGTAAATTTAATAATCTACTCAATAGGTAACCATAATAGCTTATGGTAATTGACCATAGTGTTAAGAATCACGAATATTTGATTTATTTAGATACATTGTGAGTAAATATATTTACTGTAGTTTCTACTTTTTAATTGTATCATAAAGTAAATTAAATAAATACATTAAATTAAAACATTTATCATACAGGTAATATGTAATTAATTAAAATCAAGTTATGTGAAAAACTTTAAAAAGCGTTTTATATTTATAAATAATGGATAACATCTTATACAATATTAATATTATTTTCCAAGCATATTATGTAACGTTGCGAAGTAAATTTAACTACATAGGTACACCTTATATGATCTTATAAGGTCTATGGCTTTACCCAATAGTTCTTCCATTAACATAGGTAATGCGTATATATATATATATTATAATACGAGTACTATACTCGTATTTATGTAATCAACACATATTTTGCAGTGTGTACAGTCATTATACAAATAATTATTATTGTTTTTTATCCTATCGTATTTTATTACCAGTTACATTATCATTACACTACACAGCATGTACTTATTATTTATGTTACATACAATTGCAGTATTCGTGTGCAATGTTATAAAAATAAAAGTACTTAAAATCGTTAGTAAATTTAATTCACCGATACCAGTTGGCTTAACACGAACATAATAGATACATGTAATAGGTATTATAATATGCACACATTGCGCACAGCTTCACATGGATTATAAATACGTTTTAATAGTTGGTGGTCAATACAATAGTATTTGTCTAGATGAAAGGTTTAAGAGTTCACTTGTAATGTTGTCAAGCGAATCATCAATTTACTGGTACGGCGATACGCAGTATATCGTTATACTGACTGTAAAGTGCATTAATAGACCATTAGTTTAGATTCTAAACTTAAAATGTCATACGATATGATCATAAAAAATGTAAAAAGTCCGGGATAATAATTTGAAATTTCAATAGTTGTAAGTAGGGCATGTATTTTTATGTAATAAAAAAGTCAAAATATGTAATTATTTATGTTTTTATTTTTGCCAAAATATGTATAAAAAAACGTGAAATATTTAACAAAAAATCCGGTATTTTATATTAATTTTTAATTAATAATTAATAATTATTCATCTAATCATCTTCATTATTGTCTTCTTCAAAAAAATTGAATACAACGTAAATTTGGAGATTTTCAAATTTTAATGTACAGTGGTTAGGTTTCAAAATCAATTTTTAGCGGCTGAAGGTGGATTCAACGTCCATCAAGTTAAATGAAGCGTATTTCATACTACATGTGGCGGATGGTGTAACTTCAATATCATTTGACGTATTTTCATTTTTATTCATAAGAATATCTCTAATAGTAAATCAACGTTCTTACCGAGTACGTAGTTTAATTTATTTTTTACTATAACTCCAAATTCTCCTCAAACTTTATTCAATTTGATTTCTGCATTTTCCACTATTGCAAGACTTTCAATTATTGTTAGATTTAATGTTTCTAATATTTTCATTACTTTAACCAACAAATAACAATTTGTGGAAATGTATGCTAAATGATTTTTAGGTAATTATTTTACATAATATCAGAAGCTTGTATAATAGCGATTGCAGTATTTGAATCAAGATTTAAAATAACTTCTTTAATTTTTTTCTAATTATTTTTCAATATTATAATTTTAATACAAACAAAAAGTGTATACGTTTGAAAATGTGAAATATTTACAAAATAAGTAAATATTTAAAAATTTGTATTATCATCAAAATATGTGAAAAAATGTTAAATAAAAAAGTCTCATAAAATGCAGGGTGTTATTAAACATTAATCAGAATTAAAAAATTCACATTCAATAAAATGATGTATTCACATAAAATTCCACGTCCTAATTATAAGATATATATATTATAAGATTCTAGCCAAAGATATTTAACGCACAAAGAGAGACATTGAACTTAGAATAATATTTAATAGTTTGGTAAATAGGTGCGAACTTCACTTAATAGTATATACGATATCGTATTTATTTATATTCTGAAATATATAGTGTATGGTGTATTATATAATAACAAAAAAAGTTTAGAGTATTAATATAATATTTGTATAGAAAAAACTAGGTTTTTTTAACTTGAACTTGATTTTTTTTTAATCATATACGTCATATACAATTGATAAAAGTGAATAATTAAGTTCAAGTCGAATGTTTAATGATAAACCTATAGAAAATATTTTAAGTAATCAAATATAAGAAGATAACACCATTGATTTGAGAGTATATAGATATGCAATCAATTTGTTAAAATTGGTAGGATACAAGCAGCTAATAGACTTCGCTGTAATTATTTGCATTTAACTTGATAAAAATATGTTTCTAACGGTAGAAACAGAAAATATTTTCCATTGTTGAAAACCTTTCTTGTCGAGATGAATGCAGATGATTACAGCGAAGTCTAGCGATTGCATCCTTGTAAAGACTACCAATACGTATCCGTATATATTCTAAAATCAATAATGTCTTACACTAATACTTAGTTACTATGCAGTAATCGGTTTATAACTTAATAAAGAACAGTCGATAGTCAGTAAAGTTCAGTTGTTATAGACATATAGTCACTGTAAAATATTCAAATAAGACATCGATATAATACCTTATATCCAGTAGTGTATTTAAAATTGTTTGTAGAGGGGGCTTAAAATTCTAATACTATAATATGTTAAATACAAATTAAGAGGTGATTATAATAAAAAAGGTAAATGTAGTTTTTTCCTAGTTTATCAATAATTTTTTCAATTGTTATTAAGTAATTTTTATCTATCGATAAAATCGCTAAACAGTTACCTTTTTTTATTCTTCTAAGGGCGGATCAAGACCCGGGAGCCCCCCTCCCCAAATACACCACTTTGAGTACCAAATTTTAATGGTCACACTACACCCGTTTATTTGTTAAGTATTTCATATTGGGATCCGAACGCAACTGATTAAGCAGTTCAATAATTTGAGTTGAGTTTTAGACGGTACACGTACACAGATTTTATGTTTAAAACTAGAAGTACTATTTGTAATTATAACTGCAGTTTAGCAGTCCGAGTTAATAATTTGTTTTTGAAATGTAATCAAATAAATCATATAAAAGCATCCATTTGTTCAGTGTTGACGTGTCGCCGTTTTGTTGTACACATGTTACACACATTATTCACGATATATATTAATATTATATGCATAAAAATAAATATATATTCATACTAGCACAAGTGACACTCCTTTTTTATTTTTTTCAGCACTGAAATTTATCATATTATAATTTGATACATGTATTTTACTGCACAAAGAACATTTCGCATGTTAACAACATCATTATACGCTGTTGGAAAATTAAGTAATATATAAAAGCATTAATCCGAGAAAAAAAATTCTATAGAACAATATAGTTATAATAATAATCAAGTATAGGCGAATATAGTAGTAAAAATTAGGAAGCTTGTGTAAAGAATACACAGACGTGTCCCGAAATACAATTAACGTCAATAAAGGATTTTAGCATAAGAATTTTAGAACGTTTGAAGTGGAAATAAGAAACTTGACTTAAACTACTTATACTTATTTTACTAATAAAAATTAAAAATCTCTTAAAAATATTAAAATATTGTTGTTATAATATTATAGTTTCATGTGGAATGATTTTCGATAAATATTAATTGATAATTCGTATAACAATAGATTATATTTAATCAATAGGCGCTATAGTCTGATCACAGTAGGAGAATACCTATAATTGTTTAATATCGTTGAAGTAAACTCTCAAGTCCTTGTTTTAGATTTTTTGATTTTCTCGCCCCAGTAATAAAACTCTCGATATTGCTTGAAACGTACAATCCTGCAACTTTGAATACGTCATCTTCACTCATACGTTACGTAGCAATAAATGGAGGGAAAAAAGTAACAAAACAATACGACTGTTTTCTCGGTCTAGGAAACGAATATCTATAGTTATCATTTCGATCGGATGACGCAATAACATAATGTTATAACGTAATACGTACACGTATTTAAATTTATGATGTTGCGGTTGCGTTTTTCTTTCCTCGAATTGACTGACACGTACAACCGAGGTGGTCGGACGATGTGCGCATTCGTTTCTTGGTACGCAACTATTCAATTTCAATGAACATATCGCGAATAATAGATTTTATATTAGTGGTTATTATACGTCTTGGTGTAATGCATAATAGGAAAACGAAAAAAATGCAGAGCTCTGTGTAAGCTATATCAAGGGTGGATCTAGATCGAAACAAGGGAAAAGGATGTTACAGTTTAGAGTGCACACAACATAACACGTCATCCAGTTTGTTCGATACAATTTGAAGACCGTATTTGCTATCCCTTTTATACTGGTTTTGTGCACGATTTGCTAAAAAGGTGTGGTCATATTTATGGCTGACAGTGTTATTGACGAATGGATTCAAGAAAACAACAACGGTTGGAACGAAGTCGTTTTTTAACGGCAACGTTGAACCAAAGCAAACGAGTAGCGTTAAAAATCAATGTTTGGAAAAATACGCGTAGAAACGTATAAATATTTGTTCCGAGTTCCTGTGTTCGCCACTTACGCTGAAGTCCCGAACGCGCGTCTACGGAAACAAGATAATGCACGAGAACGATGATCGCTGGGCGGCACCGTCAACGCACGACGTCGTCGTACAACGGTGCCGTTTACACCGGGTGCACCCAGGGCCGGCGAGAAGTTTTGAGAGCCCCGGAGCTGATCGGTTCCATGCCCCCTTTGCTTGCATCTGTTCGGTCAAGATGTACATACTACTTGTACATACTTAAGCGCAACGAAAACATTGTACAAAAGGCTGAGACGACGGGACTCTACCCCTCTCGGCCCCACCCTAACATGGGTGCGACTCCGCGGGCCGCGCAGCCCTCGCACGAGTGCCAGTGGCGGTGACGACACGGTCGCAGGTGATCGGGCAACGGTTACCATCGCCGGCGTGCAGGATCTCCTTCGAACGCGGTTGTGCTGCCGTTCGCGCGACGTAATTTCGGCGCGGTGGAAGGGCGCTCGGCCGGACGGCGGCGGCGGTGTCAGGTGTCGCGCCCGTTATCTGCTACGTTCGGCTCTCGCGTGCGCTTGCGCATGCGCCCGTGTACGGGTGCGAGCGTGTGCGTGCGCGCGCGCCTCGATCGCTCGTCGTGTTATTCACTCCATCTCGCTCGCGCACCGTCCACCGATATTCCTCTGCGCGCAATCGATTCGTCGCTGCCGCCGCCGCCGCCGCCGTCACTATCGTCACTGTCGTGTTTACGGCACCCGTCCGCGCGTCCCACCCTCAGACCCGTCAACAAAACGGAACCCCGGTCCCCGGCCATGGTCGTCGCGTTCTGAGACCGTCGAGGCCCGTACGCGCGCGAGCTCGTTTATCTCAAACGTCGCCTGGAAACTGCCGCGATGCAAACCATTTCGGTGACCGATTGTCTGCAGGACTCGCCCAAGTTCAGGTTGGTCGCAACTTACATTACGCACAGCTCACCGTCGCCGGTCGGCATAGGTCTCTCACGTTCCTCGTCATACCGTGACCGACCGCGCCACGTTAACCCTTCTCTCTTATGTGAATTTCCGATCACGCACCCCGAGTGCATTACATATTGTTCGTCCGCCCCGCGACTCTTGTCAGGGCAACTGATTGTTCGTCGCAATTTTTACTTTTCTACCACCTTGCGTACGGCTCTATTGAATCGGCATAAACAACTTTTAATGTGATATTTTTGTATAAATTTATGTAGATAGCCAATACGTTCTAGTAGCCTGTAAAAATCGAACTGCAGTTAGGAGAAATTAATTAATCAATATCGTTATAAGAAATTACAATTGCACGTCCCATTTACTGTTAGTAGCTGAGTTTGTAACTATTTACCTCTTTTTGATATTTTTTCATTGGCTCGTGTACATTGATTTTCAATATTCTGTTTATTAGAATAAAAATTATTCAGCATGTACCTGGTTATAATATATATGCTAACAATCAAAATTCAATAGAATAATAATATAATTTAATTTACTCGGTAAGCGGCTTTACTTGAAAACATTTATTGTAAAATGTTCAGTCGTGCGCCCGAAATAATGAAGTAATAATAACAGTATAAATAAATAGATACAGAAATTCATTAACATTACCAGAAGTATATCGGTTGATGATATTGACTCTGATTGTCGATTATTTTCAAATATAATTTTGTAAATATAAATGTTAGAGATTACTACATCATATCATTATATAAATATGTGAATTTCATAATAATAATTGAAGGTAAGATAGTTTATCCATTTTGTAGTTTCCTTCAGTACTTTGATGTGTAAACAAATTATACAAAGATAATCTAAAGTACCAGTTTTTTAGAATAATATAAATCATTGTATTAAAATATAATACTATTATTTACATTTTATATAACAATTTTATAAATTTGATAAACACTATATTCAATAATATGATAAAAGAAAGGTATATTGTTTTGTTTGTTTTTTATATTGGAGTAATATATATATATATATATATATATATATATTATTAATTTAACTTATTTTTCTGTTGAAAATGAAAAAAAAATAGAATTACTAATTTTAAATTTATAGACATTATATTACATTTGGTTTTTTTTATCATGGCAGTATTCTAATAATAGTGTTATATTATTATTATTATAGCTTGTTACTTATAATTTAACAAGGAAACTTTAACTTGCTCCTTATTGGCTAATATATATTTTATACTTGAATGAAACTTCTAAATAAAATATTTTTTTTATGAAAACCTTTATCTTCACCCTTGCCTTTACCTAAATAATATTTGTCAAAATATTTTTCGCAGGTCTTAAGTATTTCTATATAATGGATAAATAAACCTGATAACAAGTCAGTTTATTTTTGTATTGTACACATTGTTATTAATGAAATTAAAGTTTAAAATATTTATTTTTTAATCAGGCGCGTACAAAAAAAAATATTTTGGAAGGGGTTTTAGATTGTAAATTTTCATAATAATATAATCTGTATACCAATTTTACTATATAAAAACATTTAATCTTTTTCCTGAATTTCAGGAGGGGTTTGAACCCCTCAAACCCCCCTCTGTACACGCGCCTGTTTTTAATTATAAAAATTGTGATATTATGATTATTAAATGTTAAATATCAGTAATTATTTAAAATTAAATAAATTTTGAGTAACTGAAAGCTGTATTATTGCTATAAAAGTTAAATTTTATTAATGTTTATTTTTAATCATCAATTTTAAAGTATATGATTACTTTTTAAAGTTAATTATAATATTTGAAATAAATATATATATATATATATATATATATATATATGATTTTGTATATCTGCCAAGGAAACAACATGCCTTTATATGGATTCAACTGACATTATTATTTTCGTACACTAATTAATCATCAATTTTGAAGCACTTAAGCTAATATTTTCTAAATATTTTGTATGGTGTTCTTATGTAGCTAATAATTTAAAAATTTAAAATATTTTTTGATAAAGATTTAAATGTTGATTTTTTTTTTACTATATATTTTTCTTCAAAAAACATTTTATTGGGTAATCGGAATGTTCATACAACCATAAAACTTATACTAATAGATGAAACATATTTGTTGGATTCAGGGGCTAACTGGGTATTGAGGGACCTGGTGAGGGGGGGGGTCAACTGGACCTATTATTATTACATTTTAATTAATAAATATTTTTAGTTAATTGTGCTCAATTTATCTAAATTCGAATATTTTAATAGTAAATGATTGATTTTTTTTACCATTACATTTTAATATTACATTTTGTTTACTCATAATTAATATGACATTATCGAGGGTACAGAAGGCCTCCTTGTACCTTAACCTGGCCAGTCCGCCCCTGGTTGCACTTAAGTAGGCAGTGGTGTCATATTTTGGATTGTTGTAGTTATTGAAAATATTGTAGGTAAAATTGTAAATTAATATTGTACACTCATAAAGACGTAGTAAGCATGTACTTTGAGCCTAGTGTCAAATATAAGAATTATAACCATGTTCTATTATATAAGGTCTACAAATACTATAGAATTTTATCAAATTGAAAAAAATAAGATTATAAAATATTCAATTATGAAAGTCTGTAAATTTTTACTTGTTATCATACATTTGTTGTATCTTCATAATTATTCAATAATAATCAGATCTAGTAATATATGTGTCTTTTTATGCAATAATTAAATAGTTCTTATATGAGTCAAAAATAGTGATACACTATGTATATATTTTTATACTTCTATTATAAAATGTGTATCTATTTTATTTCAGAACACAACTAGATCGACATGAGTCCAATATTGATTTACTGGAACATAGACTAGAAAAGGTGATTATAATCTATATGACATAATAGTACTGCAATAATGAAGCAATTATAAATTAAAACACATGTTGTGTTTATTATTTTATATAGTAGGTTCTAATTTTGTATCAGATTATAAACAATTATAGATAGTGCTTATTGCTTCATTAATTGTATTGCAATTATTACCTATTAGTGTACTGATATAACTGTAAAATTGATATTACAATATTTTTGTTTCATGTAGGTCGTAAAAGTATGTAGTTTAATGATTGACTCTGGAAAGACTTATGTCAGTCAACAATCATTATTTGCTAATAGCTTGTGGGAAATGGGACTTTGTTTCCGTGATGACACCTCATCTACTAAAAACTTGAATAAAATTATTCATGCTCTTCAAGAAATGAACAAATTTTTAACAACATTCCTAGATCAAGCTTCACGTACAGTTTTAAATAATTTAACAGTATTTGTTAAAGAGTAAGTTTTTTGAATATTAAATAGGTATATTTTTAATACATTTTCTAAGATATATATTTTATTTCTATAGGGATATAAAAGCAAGTAAAGAATCAAAGCATGTATTTGAAAAGGCAGCATCTGAACTCGATGCAGCTCTATTAAGAAACTCACAGGTATTAAAATCACGCCCACATGAAGCAGATGAACTGTTAGGTCAAGTTGCATCGGCTAGAAGTTCTTTTCGTCATGCTGCCTTGGATCATGTCCATTGTATTACCATGCTT
Organism: Sipha flava; assembly: GCF_003268045.1. Lineage (NCBI taxonomy): Eukaryota > Metazoa > Arthropoda > Insecta > Hemiptera > Aphididae > Sipha > Sipha flava. The sequence continues at coordinate 262,423 of NW_020271732.1, forward strand.
TTGGCCAGGAAAAAACCAGAAATTTTTTCAACAGTAAGTATTTTTTAAATTTTTTCTCAAAAAACTTTAATTTAAAAAAAAAAATAAGTTATTAATTTTATGAATGATTTTATATAGTTATTGTTTTATATCCAAGCATGGAGTACATATTTTCATCAAGGGTTTACATTGACTGAAGATTTACAAGATTTTATTCAAAATTTGAATGAAGAAGTTAATGTGATGACCACTGATGCAACTAAAATGGAAAAACAGCTTAGTGAACATCATAAACTAGTTGACAGGTTTGTAATTCTTAAAAAAATATTTATAAAAAAAAATCAGTAATGTGAATAGGAATGAATATAAATTTTTAAGTTTGCTATTTTTGAAATCAAAGCCATGATACGGTTATGGTGATTGGTGATGACTGTGAAAATAGTGCCAAGAATAAGGAAGTGACTCGCATTGAAGGTTATCTGTACAAGCGAACCAGTAATGCATTCAAGACATGGAATCGACGATGGTTTTATTTAAAGAATAATCAACTTGCATACCGTAAAAGAAATGGTTAGTAATTTTAATTTAATTGCTCTATGTAGTCATTTATTGTTTAAGATTTATATTTTAATATTGTTTTACTTATATATTTATGTTTTAATTAATTTTACTCTATATTATTAATATATTTTAAACTGAACATGCATTGTAGCATTGAGTGCAGTAATAGACTAACTTACAATTTATAACTTTTGAGTTAATGGCATAAATGGCAATTTATATCATATAATTAAACTAAACTGTATTTGCATTTTAAATTATAAATAATTTGAAAAATTTGAAAAGCAAAAATGGAATTTGTTTAGCATAAGTCTCAATATAATCAATTGTGGGTTAGTCTGTTATTTTACTAAATGCCTCAATTATGAAATGGTTTACAATATGTACTACAGTCACATTTTAATAATTTATAATGTATTTATTTTATCAAGTTAGTCATGGCTGTCAGTCTCTTTTTTTTATATACAATTCACTAAGTTATTGGTTTTAAAATATGGTTTTTTAATTTAAATTAAAATAAAATATATTGGTTATATGTTTTAAAAGGAAAATAAATCATTAGAAAAATAAAATTATATTTATATTTTAATCATTTTTTAGGTGAAGACTTGTTTACCATAATGGAAGATGATCTAAGAATTTGTTCAGTTAAACCGGCATATGATGCAGAACGAAGATTTTGTTTTGAAGTTTTGTCACCTACAAAGTAAATACTATTTTTACTTTTTGTTTTCTATTTAAAATCTAAAAAATTAATTGATTTTTATTTAATTTTTGCAGGAGTCACATTTTGCAAGCTGATTCTGAATATGTGTATAAGTCATGGATAGAAGCACTTCAACAAGGCATTGGAGCTGCAATACAACATAGTGATCAACGAAGTACTAATCAATCTTCTGGGAATAGTCAAATGACCAATGATTTTAATACTCTAAACAATCGTTTATCAAGCAATTCAAATAAAATTAGAAAGTCCAAGTAATATATATTATTTATTTTTTTTTTACTTAACTAACAATTACATTAAAAATGTAAATTATATGTATAGGACTCTGGAAGTTTTGGTAAAAATTCCTGGCAATGAAAAGTGTTGCGATTGCAAAGCACCAAACCCAAACTGGGCTAGCATAAACCTGGGCATTACATTATGTATTGGTTGGTATTTAAACCTTATTTTGACTGAACTAATTAATCAATTAATTATTATTTATATTTATTTATTTAGTCTGCCATGTACTCAGGCTCTTTTTATTATCTTAAAAATGGAAAGAATATGCATTCACTTGAAATTTGTACTCAAATATTTCAAATAAAAACATAACGATTCAAATTTATTATGGATACAATTTTAAATTTGATTTATTATTATAATTTGTAATATATTTTGAAATATATTTTTATACTATCATTTATTTTTGGGAATTTTTGAACTGTAGAAAAATGTATTTAATTAATAATTTAAAATAATTGAAGTTTAAATTTTACCTTGGTTCATTTTTTAACCAACTGTTATACATCTTAATACATTTCTGACAAACAATAAAGTATATTGATTTATTATAATGTAACATAGACTAATCTATTTTTTAGAATGTTCTGGTGTACATCGAAGTCTGGGTGTTCATTATAGTAAAGTCCGTTCATTGACACTTGATGACTGGGAACCAGAGATTTTAAAAGTTTTAGCTGAAGTTGGAAATTCTGTAGTCAATGAAGTGTATGAATATAATGTTCCTAATACAGTGATTCGCGCTTCAGCAAAATGTCATGAGTAATATCCTAATTAAACTTGATAAATTGTTTTTTTATATGATTTGTTATTTATGTTTATAATAATTAATTATAGCTCTATTCGTGAGCAATGGATTCGAAATAAATATGTAGATCGCTTATATGTAAAACCATTACCTAATAATGAATTAGTTTTGGAAGAAATACAAGAAAATACCAAAAAATGGAGTGTTCTTAAAGTTAGACGAAGAGGAACACAGTACAAATCTGTGCAAAAAAATGAAAAAAAAGATAATGTCATGATATTTAGTGGCAATGCCGGAAGTATATCTTTAGATGCTATAAGTAGTGACGATGAGTCAACAATTAGCGATGATGGAGTAGATGGTTGGTTTGTTTTGTTCATTCCATAATTAGTTAATCATTTTATTTTAATATTTCTGTAGTAGAAGAAGAAGACATGTGTACATTAGGACCAGACATGTTGCTATACCGTGCTGCAGCAGCCCATAACCTACCAGTAATGTGTCATGCTATAGCAATAGGAGCAGACAAAAATTGGAGAAATCCTAACGATAATGGAAGGACTTGCCTTTTCCAAGCTATACTCAGTGTAAGTTACATTATACATGTATATTATATATTATACCTATGCAAAAATATAATTTGTGTTTTATAATATTTTTTTTTTCAGGGATCTGTTATGGCTTGTGAATATTTAATTTTAAATGCATCTGACATAAATATCCAAGACTTTGATGGTCAGACGCCTCTATTTTTCGCTACACAATTGGGTAATTTTTTGATCTATTATCAAATACTAGAATTTTTATATACATTTATTTGTGTATTTTTTTATTATTTTTTTTTTTTTATCATTTGATTTACTCAGCAATTACTACATTTAGTACTTATATGAAAACAAAATAAATTAAATATAGATGGTTTGGTTTTATTATTATACTTATTACCTACCTGATTAATTATTTTCTGTATTTCCTATTTGACCACTACATTTATTTGATTTTTCCTGATAAAAATGTTATCTAATTAAATATAAATTTAGTTTTGTATTAACCAAATTATTTATCTATAAATTAAATATTAGTATAATTGAGTCTTATAGAGGTTTAATGACATATTTTTTATCAAATAAAATTTCATATCAATAATCAAAAATTCCTATAGAAAAATAAAATGTCTTCAATTAAATAAGTGTAAACAATTAAAATATTTATTATATTTTTATTTAAAATGGTTTTATTTCCTTAGATCATACAGCTCAAGTTTGTCTTCTATTAAAACACAAAGCAAATCAGTATCTTCGAAATCATGAAAATGTTGAACCGCTAGAAGTGGCCATAAAACAAGCTAATGCAAATATAGTAACATTGTATGTAAATGTTTACCTTTTTAAAAAATCACATTGTATATGTACTTTTATATGTGAATATCAAATTTATTTAATTAGTAATTTATTTAACAATTTTTTTTTTCTTTCTAAAATATTTAATATAAATACAATTTAAATGATAAATTTAAGCGCACATACCCACATATGTATCAATTTTAAATATTATAAGAGTTCAAAAATAACTAATAAACTTAACACAATATTTAGTCTGTTGAATCAATTTCAAATGTCAAATTGAATTTGCTAGTTAATCTCAATAAATTTGAATTATTCCAATTTTTTTTTTTTTCTTATGATCTAAATAATTAAAACTAGATGTTGTCAATTAAACTCAATACTTAAATATTTTTATTAGAATATAATTTGACTGGTAAATAAAATGTTTTGTTTTTTATTAGGCTTAAACTAAGTCGTTTGAATGAAGAAATAAAAAATTCTGAACATGGAAATTCAGAAGAATCTTTCAATGAAGTGGTACGTGATTTTGCCCAACTCACATTCAGTCCTTTACATAAGTGATTATTGAACAAATATTAGCCTTAAAAATTACTATACTTTTACTCCACAAGACTTCAGTGGTTTTCTCTTGCAGTATATTATATACCTCTTAGATTTATTACAACGACATCCATGTTAATGAACAAATACTATTAAGACTACTACTATTTATATAATGTGTATTTGTGGCCTGAAATTGTTTTCATTTATGGCGTTTTCTTAATAATTTTTTTAATTTTTTAAACATTACTGTTAGAGTTACCTCATATTATTTTAATGTTATTAATTATTATATTATTTTATTAAATTTTAAATATCATTATACAATATATTATATATACATATATATGTATGTTTGTATTGAATATATGAATGTGCTGTCAGTTTATCTTGTTATTAATAACTAATTGTTGCAATTATTACGATTTTACTCCTATTTGTTGAATATTTTATAGGAATATTAATTAATAATGAATATATTATTTTCACAAAAATGTTATTAATAGTTAGAATTATACTAGGGAAAACAAATCTATATTTATTTTTGGTTGTTACAGTTTTTTAATTTAAAACAATTATTTTATTATTGAAAAAATAAAAAAATTGTATCCATCAATCTGTAATCGCTAATGTTCCTGGTATATAATGTAAATGCATTTTGTGTAAAGAAATAGTTTCAACTTGGCGAAAGAAACAAGTACATTTTTAAGTCTTGATTTGCCGTTTATATTAAATATTTATATTTTATTGTATTGTATTTTAATTTCAACACTGTTGATATTGACAATTAAACATTATTGATTATTATATAATATTGTATACAAAAGGAAGATCTAAATATACTAAATGTAATTTAAAACATATTCATTAGAGAATTAAGTTATATAATTATTTCGAATATTGTGACTAATAATATAATAACTATATAAGATAAATAAAACAATTGTGTAATCGTATAGATGTATATATTTATTTATGTTTATAGATGCACCATGTGCGTATAGTATATAAATGATGAATACATGATTAGTTATTCCAGTATACATCATAATAAAGTTAAATAATAGGAAGCAATGAACAAAACATTTAAAATAATATTTAAAATTGTAAAATTTAAAACGAATTTGAAAGCACATATTTTGAATTAAGAATATTTACTTCAAATTTTTCATAATAAATCCATACTTCTAAGCTCATGTCTTGTCATCTTTGGAGGGTCGCTCGTGACACTTTCCGGTTTTTTTTTTTTTCGATCTAGTACACTTAGACTATTAAGTAAATCTGTACGACTATACATTTTTCTGTTGTTATCTTTTATTTTAACTGCTTACATACAATGAATAATAATTAAAAATTATTAAATTAACAAATTATTGAATTAACAATTATTGTTATTGATCAATTTCTTAAATTATTCGTTAAACCTCTGTGTAGAGTTGTCTTGTATTAATTAACAAATTCGACGCTGAAGATCATTAATTTTAACTCGTCGTATTTGCTTCTTTCTTTTGAATCCTTTGTTACATCTGTTGAAGCAAATTTAAAATGTTCACAAAGAGCCGAAAAATTATTTATGACAGCACTTATAGTAGCCTTCACCACTAGAATTTGAATAATGAATGCATGTACATATTTTAAGTGTAGTTTCCACCGACGGAAATGTAGAACATATATTTTATTTTATTAATGCTCCTAATAAGTGTGAAAATAATTGTTTTGACTTTCTGGCATACATGAAACCATTTGTTTAAATTGTACTGATTCTACAATAAATTAAATTCCTAATTAATTTTCATATATACCTTTTCATATATACCAATTTATATATATAACATCTAAGCTCAGTTTGATCTATCTTCTAAATTAAAAAAAAAAAAAAATCAAGTTTTTCATTTAATTCATTGTACGTTTTTTTTTTTTTTTTGCTATTATTTTAATTACTAATTGAAGCATCAATGATACAAAAAATGTTTTAACTTTCATGTTTTCTTTTTCTGAAAACGCTATCTTCCGAAACTCCTTCATCGAAAAATACAGTTTTTTTTTTCGTCCTCTTGACTCATTGGGAAACAAATCCATTTTACAAATACTTATAGCTTCATTTAATATAGTTTTAAAGCTATTATTTAATTCACAAATATATAATTCAAGTTCGAGTTATAGGTATAATTTTACCATAGATAATAAATCTATATTAATTGATTGCAAACTTTTGTTGGTCATGTTCAATCTCAGTCTTACTTATCATTATCATAAATGTTTAAAAATAAACGGCTAACAATGACAATAATAACAATATATTACCTATTTAGAAATAAAACAAAACATTCTAATATTACTCATATCAGTTAGAAAATATTTAGTCATAATCGGTAATAATATGCAAATAAGGAGAAAGGTTTTTTTTTTTTTATCACCTGCTGTGGTCTTGCTAATCTATTTGATACCAACTGTATTATATTATGCATAGACATATAATAATAATAATAATAATATTTTATATATATATGTAAAAATATCTAATAATAGATAGGTATATATTAAATGTCTGTAATATTTTGTATGATTCTGAAACAGACCTCATAATACGAATAGATTATTTAATAAATCCATTTTTAACTTTGTAATTCGTAATATTACCAATTATAAATATTTAGAATATAATAAGTATTTATAATTAATGATAATATACATTAGTCAGTAGTCAGTACAGACAGTGGTTGATAAAATTATAACGGATTTTATAGGGATTTTCGATGAGAAAGGCTAGATTTATTTTATCATCGTTCATCACGGTGTCATTTTTTTATTATTTATAAAATTATAATAATTGGTTTTCGGGACCATAGGTGGTAGCATATTAAAGTCTAGAACGTTTTGGCTCTACATTTTTAAAAATTTGTGCATTTGCAAATAAATATGGGACACGCGATTGTACTAAATAGTTTAACAATTTGAATTGTTAAAAGACATTAAAATTAGTATCTTAATAACAATAACAGTGTTGAAGTTTATTATTTTACATTATTAGTTATTGTATAGTTATCTAATATGTCATAATAACTATATAATAATTTAAAAAATATTCCTATTATTGCGAGTATTTTTAATAAAAAATAAATATTTTTTCAAGTCTAAAATAAAAAAAATAGGTCTCACAATTTTGAAAAATCTGTTATATTCTCTCAGCCACCAAAGTCTGAACATGCTTATGATAGGAATTTACAATCATCAATGTTAAACACATTTAGTTTTTAAAAGTACTGACTATTCTTATTTAACATCTGAACACTACTGGGTATTCAGGTATGTAAGTAATTTTTTTACTTACCATTTGAAATTTCTTAATTGTAACTATGATAATAGCCGACTAATAATTTTCAATTATAAGATCATATTATTACACTCTAGTCTGTTTGTTATTATTATTGTTTATTTGTTTGTAATTAAACCATACAAAGTATGGCGATACACAATACAATATATACAATCAATTAATGTGCTGTTATTATTTTTCAATAAAACTATAGGTAAAATTCTATTATTTGAAAATAATTATAAATAATATTTGAACACTTAACAGTATGTCTTAATGATTATTGTACATAAATAATAAAAAAATAAATATTTATTCATGATTAATAATTGGTAATCATTTTTATATTATCATTCATTATAGATGAATTAAAAATAAATTTTTTAATTAAATATTCATGTATATATATTATACCTCAAGTTGCAGTGAAAACTGTTTGTGACATATTATTTGAAAAAGTAAATTTCTTAATGAAACCAAGAACTAAAATTATATTATGTTTCTGTTGTTAAGTTTTAGTTCATATAAAAATTCAAAAAAATATAATTGGTGGTGGGGGGATAGTAACTTATTTCAATTGTGGGACAAATCAATTAACATTTTATCATAATATATTAATTAAAAGATTTTTCTCAATATTATTATACATAGTAGGATCAAAAAGTACCCAGAATTTTATTTCATTTTTTTATATATATAATTTAAACTTAAATTAACTAAATCTCCTTTTTATATTTGGAAATAGACACACTTTAACAAATTTGCAACTGCTCGAAACATCTTTGACATCCCTTTATTGGTATGATTCTGAGATTAGCCATCACATTAGTTTTAATGACTTCAATCATCGCAAAATGTTCACCTTTGAGTCCGAGTTTTAATTTAGAAAATAGTCAGATGTTACATAGTACATATCTGGTGAATACTTAAATAATTTTGAGAATTTTGTTATCAGTGCACTTTCGTGGTGCAAAAATCACTCATTTTTCCATTTCTCCGAATCAATTTTTTTAAACGTTTTAAACTTCAATAAAAAAATTAGTCAATTTGGAACAAACTCCTAGTGAATTACTCCTTCTCCAGCAGTTTAAAACAAAATTTAATGTTGAATTTGCGAATGTTCAAATTGCGCCATTTTAACAAAAAGCGTAAAATATTTTTCGTAAGGAATTGATAACGGTTTACATGAATCTAATGTAGTTTTAACAATTATACCTATAAATAGGATATACCGAGTATTTTTAATTCCAATAATCATTTTTATGATAAGTAAAATAGTTTCTTTTCTATAAATAAATTCTGGGAATATTTTGATCGTACTATGTATATTGACATTTACAATTCAACCTTACTGTAATTTAAATAACTAAGTCTTTAACAATTTTCACTGTATATATTGCACATCTGATATTAATAATTAACTAAAACAAATCAAACATTCTATAAAATTAAACAATTTAAAATATAAAGGTATAAAGCAAAATACATGGCAAAATAAACTTTTCCTAAGAGATTAAATTAATATGATATTTTTCAAGAACAAAATTAGGATAGTAAAATATATAAAATTACAGATAAATCTCAATAAAAAAAAAATATTAAGACTAGACCTTATTAGGTTTGAATACCATAGCATATTGTAATTCGTTATGTGCTACAGAATTCAGAGACTCATTATTTGAGCGACTCTCTTCTATAGAGTTTTTTTTATTAATTGTACCATACCCATAATGTGAATCATCTGCTTTCCGGGCAGGCATCATTACAGTATCCGCTTTTATATAGGGTTTATGTTTAGTGGTTAATGCAATGGGGTGAATTTGTCTGTATCCAGGAGCTGTTTTAGATATGAAACCAAAATGTTGAAGACGATCATAATTTTCAGTACCATCATCAGGTATCACATTATTACTAGCGTAAGGCATTTCACAATGATTTGAATTATCCAAACCCATTGTCCTCCAGGCATCATTTCTTACTTGGACATCTTCATATGCTGCATCAGGCGATTCCATTTCTTTGGTTTCACAGTAAGGTTCATTTATTAATGGAGTAGGCAACTTTTTGGATAAAATTGTTTTTGGTTTTGGTTTTAATGGTGGAGGTGGAGGAGACTTTGACGGAGGTAATGATAATAATGGTAGAGGCATAAGAGGTTTAGATGAACAAGTAAAACTGTTCAAGTCACTGTCTAAAATTAATGGAGTGGTACTAGTAGGCGATGGTGGCAAAGGGCTTCGAGAGCGAGCCATCATAGATAATGCTGCTTGAAATTGATTATCACCACACATAATAGATGACACACCACCTTCGCCATTTAATAATTTTTTCATGCTTTTCATTTTTGATGAAATGCATCGAAATATCTCTTGTTGGTTTGAATGTTCCAAATGAAATACTCCTTCACCACTAGCACATTTTCGACCAGCTTCAAATGTAAATCTACCTGCCCTATAACCATATTTTCGTATGAAACGATATGGCCATGTTAATAGAAGTGTATCGTTTTCATCAGATTCTCGTAACTGTAGAGCAACAGGAGTAATCACTAAAGTATATGATTGTTCTTTTAAACCACAACGTTCACTGGCATCAGATGATATTAATTTCACACTAAAAACACCAGCTGTTAAAAAAAAAAAAATCAAATATTTCTAATTGGTTTCATATTGTATAAATCATGTTATATCATTGATGGTTAAAATATTAAAATTATTATACAAATGTATTATACATTAATGATTTGGTTAGTTAAAACTAATTAAGAGTAATCTAAGAGAAAAATGTATTAACTTACCATCTCCAGATGAACAATATAAATCATTGTCTTCTTCAATTGTTTGCCTTGAAACATTATCTTTAAAAGCTACAGTTTGCAAAGCACATATCCAGTCAGTCATTTCATGTTCAGAGTTTGCAGAAAAATGATGAACTCCAGTTTTGGTCCAAACCTGTCAATAATAATCGATATATAAAAGTTAATTTATGGTAAAATAATTAATTTAATATTTTAAATAAATAGGAAGTTAATGATAGGTTTAAATAAAATTTATTTTTAAATAAATTTTTTATTTAAAATAATTTGATAAAAGCAGACTTGAGTGAAATACTTTTTAAGAATATTTTAAATAAGAACTCAAATACTTATGAAAAATAATATTCAAAACCATTATTAAGAATACTATAGAAATATTCTAAATACTATTCAAATATTTTTTTTCAAGATGTACCTACATGCTACATGTATATTTTATTGACATAATCATTTTATTGTCATTGCTGGATAAGCTAATCTGGTTCTTGAGCCATTTCTACAAAATTGGAAAATAACTATACTTTCCCACCAAAAATATTAGAAAACATAATAATATAATAACTAAAAAATATTATGTATTAGTAGCTTCTTATAAATGAGTAAAAAAAAAAAAAAAAAAATGAAATTATTAATAAAAAATTGATTAAAAATTATTCAGAATATTTTTAAAAAATATATATAAACAGTATTTTAAATACTACATAAGTCTAGAAAACATTTTACATCACTTCAATAATATTTTTTCAACATAACATTAATAATGTACAACATTAACGATATAAATAAACATATTTTAAATGAATATTATTAAATTTTAAAATATGTTTATTCTAATCTTAATATACCTCAATAATGCAAATTAATTAGGTAATTAATTAAACACAAAACTATATATTATAGTAGCAAATTAAAAATGTTTTAAATTAATTATTTTTTAACTGACACTCATTAATATTTTTATATCAAAAACATATAAAGTATTTATATATATATATATATATATATATATATGAGCTTTATCACATTTGAGATGCCAGAAATTGTAGGGTTAAGCAGACATTTTAAAGATTTCACCTTTTCAATTTTTTTTTGTTACGTCAGCTCTACATTTTCTTTTAAGTACTTAGTCAAAATTGTTAAAGCAACAACTGTAAAGAGATTATCAAAAGCAAATGTGACAATATTAATATAGCATTTTAAAAATAATGATTACAGTTGTAGTCTATATAAAGACATCAGAATATTAAACATATTAAGATCATTCGAATATACACTTAGTTTTCCAGTTAAATATCAATAAAAGTATTAATGTATTTTATAAAAAACTAAATAAAGATGAAATATATTTTTTCCTGATAAATAATGTATTGATTATAAATTAAAATTAATTGTATAAGATCAGGAATTATCTTTATTGCTTTATATATCATTTTACAATTTACATAAAATGAAATGGAGTTATTTTTCTTATTTCTTTAAAGTTTAAATTATAGTTTTATTATTATTTTGTTTTAATAAGTATGCATTTTTCAGATTATAGAAAGTAGATAAATAAGGTTATTTAAGACATAAAAATGTTATTACAAAATAATCACAATAAAAATTGATTACAAAGTAATAATAAATTCTCCTTTAGAATAAAATATAATTTTCATTGTGTTCAATAAAAATATATAAAGCCATTTAAATAGTCAATAAAAGATTAATGTAAAGTATTTATGAAAACAACAAATTTGTCATAGTAAATTTCTTAATTAATCAAAATTATTTAAAAATATTTTTTTTTGTAAAATGAAAAGCTAGCAGTCCAAAAAAAATCAAACAAAATATTTATAATATTATAATCTAATACATGATTTATTTATAATTTATAATATTTTGTTCTAATACTATTTTTATTACATAAATAATAATGCAGTGTAATGTTAAATAAAATTGTATTGAAAGTATTCATTAAATTCAATAATGATATCAAGTACCTATGTATTGATCCATTTAATTTAACTAATATATGTATAATAAATTCTGTGTTATATATACATAAAAATCTTAGTATTTTTTTAATCCTACTAAGTTTAAAATTATTTTTATGTACACTCATTAATTTTTATTACATTTATACCAATTATACATAATTTTTTTAATTTTACCATTTTTTTTTTTTTTGCTTTATTTTGAGGTCTGCATTTAATTTTTAATTTTGTATTCTTAATGCATAATGATTTTACTTTTAACTGAGTAATCTATACCAAATATTAATAATAGTATAATATACTAGGTTATAAAATATTATATAAATTGTAAAATAATGTTTTTATTTAAACTTAATTTTTTTTTGTTATTAAGTACATTTTTATTGGTAAAAAATACAATCACTTACTGCAAACACATTAGGTTGATGTTTTTGTGCATCTTGAGTAATTTTTACACAACTTTCCAATGGTATAATAGAAACAATAGTTGATAACTTTTGTTCTTCAATTCCATCAAATACTTCTAAACGGTCTATACCATGTTTACTCCATTTGTATAGTCTACAATAACGTTTCTGCCAAGATTTCTGAAAAATGATTTTGAAATCTAATTGCCTATGATACACATTGGTTATTTCAAATGCTTTTTTATTATTCCATACATGAATTGGTTTTCATATTGTTGCAAAAAAATAAATAAATTGTTTTACAAGTATATTGAATAAATGTATGAATGTCATACTAGTAGATGATAACTAAATTAAATCACACTATATAAAGTTGTTAAAACGCGATTTTTGTTAACTGTTATCTTATTGATATTCAGATTTATATTTTATTTACTAATCCCAAATAATTTTTTTTTATTAAAATTCATAAATCTCTTATTACAATTTATTATTTCTATAATAACTATTGATAATGAATATAGAACATTTATAAACTGGAATTCAAGACAGGGATTCACAGGAATAACAATCTTAACAGTAAAAGTGAAAGCGATCAGCAATAGACTGTAGGTATAACGGATAATGAAACAGATAAAAACAATTGTACGAGGCGAAAGGATTTCTTAACTGATACGTCTACTTGTTATTGATAAACATATACGTTGAACGTCGCACAGAAGTTTTAATTAGTTACCTTTAACTGCGATAGTACTCCATGAGGTGGAAACCATAGGTACCCTTCTTTGTACGGCTCGTCGGATCTCTCCATCAGCTTGGATCGATGTCGACGGGCACCAGCAGCAGCGTACCTAAGAGAGGACTGAGTCCGAGTTGTCGTGATGTCCTTTATTGCGCGATCGTTGTCTCACTGGTAGTCATCGCCGACCTACGTGCGATGAACTGTGTCTACCACGTCGGACTACGAGGGAAAAGCCGTCGACGAGACGATTGCGGAAGGCATTCCGCGCCCTCGAGCGGTGAAGAAGGGTGGTCGGGAAAAATCGTAGGCCGGCAACGAGGCGAGAAACTGTGCGCGAGGAGCGGTGAAAAAGAGTGCACGATTAATAATAATTGTGATTAATGACGTCGACGCGCGGAGCCAACCAGTTGTTGTTGCCGATTGTCGTCGGGCCGCTGCTGGCAACCTTATCAAAACCATGTGCCGCCGCCCCGAGGCCGTCGTGCACGTTCACGAACGCACGTACGCGCCAACACTGCTGGTGGGTACCCGGATAGGCGGGCACGCGCCGGCGACGGACGACGAACTCGGCGGTACGGGGCGGCGGGCGAGTGGCGGTGCGCGTGCAACGTTCGCGCTCGACAAACCGTCGGCCGTCTCGTCCGACTGCGGCCGACACTCGCCGCCGCCGACGTTGATCGACGGGATTCGAGCCGGTTGCGAGACGGTTGCGGTGCCGGGCGGCGGCGGAGGGGTGTTCAGGTGCAACTCGTTCGTCCGTCGTCGCTCCGCCGCCGGACCGCGTTCGTTTTCACGAACAAAAAAACCGCTCGCCGCGGCGGGGCGAATCCGTAATACAATTACGTCGTAATGGTTTCACCGAAAACGTGTCGCGTTTAAATGTCGGTTGAGCCGCGCGTCCCGGTTTTTTTTATTTTTTTTTTTTTGCTAAAACGAACCGGACTTACATCGTGCGAGCGCGTAACGCTGCTCGTCGACGTTCTATCGCGTTGCGTAAGGCTGGCGCGCGTCCTACGGACATACCGTTCTCGACCGAAGCATTATTGTGTTCCGTATCCGTTTCGATTCGCGCGGACAGCTGTCGGTCTGATGACCAATGGCGCGACTGGGATATTGGGGCTCCGACGGTTAGGTTATTCTAGGGCCCTATAACCATAGGCGCAAATAGGGTTTTTAGCACCCCTGTGTTCAAACGTAACACTCCTGTTTTTTTTTTCCAGATCTATATAACCCATAGTAATTACAGTTAAATACCATTTTATTTTATTTTCAGCAATTTCAGTACCCCCATTATTTGGGCTCTAGTTGCGTGCATGTCTATAACCACAGAATACTATAAGAAATATATATTATTTTTTTGTTTCATATATTCTGTGCTATAATTATCTAAGTATGCATAGTATTTTTTTTTCCAAAACAGACCATTTACAATTTACTTATCATTAAACGTGCCACTCAATACGTTAACGTTAAAAATACGCAACAAGTTTAACATCCCGGTTGTTGAGGCACCGCTGATAATCTGCGTGACGCCGTTGACCCGCACTCCGTTCAAGATGCAGTCTCCGCACGCGTGCCGTTCAGGGGCGGATTTTGAGAGGGGTGGCTTTGGAATGTCGACTGACCCGTGTTAAATATTTGTTGACAAAGTCGGCCTCTTGTAGACTTCTTATGTTTTTTAGAAGCGCGTCGACTGTACGAGGTTGAAGTTAATACTAGACTAGGGCAAATACCCCATTTGCCATCCCTGGCGCGGTTCCGGGGGGAGGGCAAGGAAGCCACGGAACGTGTATTGTGGCATCATTACCAGTAAGCTTCGCTACTGCGGAAAAAAGTATAATAATTTAATACGATAATTCCATACGTATGCCTGCTCAAAAAAAATAAATTGAAATACATAGTAGGTAATGTTTAAAGAACTTAACCCAAACTTAATAAAACTAAAAAGAAAATTACTAACCTTACTAGTTGTTAGTCAATGTAGACAGTGACAAATACGTACATTGCATATAAGGTGTATACTGTCTATATTATAAGATAGTGTCTATCCTCTATCATAATTTAATATTTATACTATTTATAGTTATTCTATTCTGTTTATATTTATTCTAAATAATAGTCGATATCACTATCACTTTAATTTTAGAGCTATGGGTAATAACCGCTCGGGGATCATCTATAATTAGACACAGCGTCAATTAAATTAACCCATGGTGTACATTACCTACCATTTTTGCTTATCGTTGTACCTAAATATAATTTCTCCGACATTTTTTCCACTTATTCAAATTAACCAAGAAAATAAATTTCATGTAATATTGTAATATTATAATAAGTATTGTATATTCAATGTTGTATTTTAGTGACCATTAAGCGTCCACCCGGACTTTTGGCGACTTAAATTAAATTGGACGCATAAACTTTAACCACTGTATGTGTATGGGATCGTGATCCTGTGGATATTCACCAATTATTGACCACCAGGCCTTTTGGATACTACCTTTTGGATGAATACGAGGGAAGATTTAGGTGTTAGGATCTCCTTGTTCCCCCTTGCGAACCGTATTTTCCAAAACTATTTCAACTTACAATTGATGGTATTATAATCAATCGCGGAATGCCCTCATTATCATATTATATTGTAATCGTATATGCAGCATATTTAATGTATACGCAATACACAAATATTGTAGCCACGGTATATATTATATTACATTTTGTATAATATCAATATTAGTATAAATGTTATAAACCATATCCTTTTCCATATTGACGGGAATAATATCGATTCGGTGTATAATATCATATTACACAAATCACAAGTGAGGACAAATTTGCGTAGTAATTATTTGTTTGTATTTGACTATAATGACTTGTAATTTTCATAATTTAAAACGCCCTATTTATGCTTTTACAATACTTACATCGTTCCATCATACAGTAAAATACTAATAATGTTCCTATAGTTGATGTTATATATATTGTGCTGCTGGCAATGTGCAATTTATTCGTGTGCAATCTAATCAATTTAGACGTAAAACACGAATGTTTATCGTAATACAAATAATGAAAAGACCAGCGGACGCGACCATATGTCATCCGACGGTGCCGGTCGCGCGACCAAAAGTGAAGTGAGGAAAACGTTTGAAGCGTGCGGACGCGTGTGGAAACAAATTGTTGGTTGGTTAAACTAAAATTACAATTACTTTGCACAAAAAATTACACTTATTTACGGCGTAACTGGACGATTAGTTGCATTTACCAAAATCGGTGAAATCAACTTTCAACCGGACAACCCTTTAATGTGTAATGCAGCGTATAATGTCAACATTTCTAGTTGAACGCACTATACCGAACGACAGTTTTTGATTCCTTTCGTACGCGTTTACGCACGCATGTGAACAGTATGGTACCGCGAGTGTAATTTTGGTATACATGTATAAGTTATAACTATATAACTGTTGTTATGCAGTTGTTGCGTAACAGTACGGATACGACATTATTTTTAAGTAGGACGTAACGGAATAAATTATATACATATCTAATAAACTATATCGCAACAGCTGGCATATAGGAGGATATCCGTCTCTTCGGTTCCCCGCGACCTACAATAACCATTTTTCATAACGCTCGGCTTATGTCTGCAGCTAATTTCGTACTGCGACTTCATTTTTTTTTTTTTTTTAGTTTAATTTCATATTTTTTCTAATTTTTCTGGCGCCATTGTGATGTATAGAATGGTCTACACACTCGTGCAAATATATATATATATATACACGTTTAAGTTTACAAGTAAAACTATTAAATACATGCGTATGTAGTATGGGTACATATTTGCATTGTGTATTTCATATGAATAATTAATGACCTGTCTATTAGTAGTGTACTGGAGCGGTATCTATGGTATTGTTATCTGGTCAATAGATCGTGGTCTTCAACCAGTACAAATAATATACCTTGTCGAGCATGAATATTACCCGACGCGTCGCTTTAAAAAAAAGTTAAAATTGCTCGATCAATTGTCTCCGGAATAAGGGCGGGGACCCGCATTATTGAGTTAAACTTTTTTTTTTGCTAAAAAGCGAAAGTTTGTATTCATTTTTTGAATGCTTGAACTTAATTTAAGTCAAATGAAGAGCATTATTTTAGATAGTGTAATGTTTTTTTTAATAAGTATATTGCTTAATTTCAGTTTTCGTTTCAGTTTATGTGTTATGTACCCAAATCGGCTATAGATATTTATATTTATACGGTGCTGGATCAAAGGAGGTAGGGGAAAAAGAATATGCTTGCCCCAGGCGCTATTGGTATAAAAGTGCTCTTAAGCTTATGAAAAATAAAAAAAGGAAATTTAAAAGTGTGCAGCAGTTTTTCCGGTTTTCACAATTTTTTATTTGATTAGATAATATTGATTTGAATTCATTTATATTGATTTACGGTTTATAATTATAATAAACTTTACTCAACTTTCCAAGACTAGAAGGTTGTCTTATATTGTATTACTTATAACTAGTGTTCGGGACTTATAGCAGTTAAAAACACAATAATAAGCACTAAAATATGCATAAAAAATTTAAAAAGATACATTTCATTTATTTATTATTAATAATTAGTACAACATTAAAAATTAAAAAAAAACAAATAATCGTTAAGCTGTTTCTTGAAATAGGTAACTTCCCTGTTTTTAAATTTTATTCGTCAATTACATAATGATAGGAAAAATTAAAATTATAATTTCCATTTACCTCAATAAATAAACAATTTTATATTTATGTATCCTATCTTTGTTGCAACACTGAATAATTACATTTTTTTAAAGTTTTCAAATATAAATGCTTTTCGATTGCAAAATAAGCACTTTGCTGTAAAATCTATAAAATATATATCATAGCATCATAGCATCCAGAAATGAATCTATTTTGCACTCTGCTATATTTTACAATAAATAAGAAAATTATACAAATGCTATACGTCCCGAATCCTGCTTAAAACTAATTATTAATAAATACCAAAAAAAAATGTTTGCTATCTAATCATATGTGCACTATTAGGTTCATTATTTTAAAATATTTTGGTATGTGGAAAAAGTTGTGCAGTATTAAAATGCGCAAATTTTAAACATTGCATGTATATTATTTTATATTATATAGATAGTGACGAATAATGAATATTTTTTATATTTATGAATTTTTTTTTAGTTTACCTTTGTTAATATATTTATGAGTTGAAACCGAAATCATAATTGAATATCTGGATTTTTTTTTTTTTTAGTTATTAATTCATAGTTTTTTACGATCTTTTTGAGCGTTCAACAATTTAATGTTTACCGTCGAAGTTTCGTATCATATAATTATACTAATAAAATCATTAATATATACACATTATTTATTATTAGCTAATTAAATTATTCAATTGGGACAAACACGGCCTAGTCTTTAATTATGCATGTCACACATCACACATGGTACATAGAGCGGCAATTTTTAATTTTATACTACAAACACAAGCTTATTAATTAATTAATATATTGATTAAACAACCAATAATGATTATTTGTTCTTTGTCGCTTTAGAGTATAGATAATGGTCTAATATTATAATTATTGCGCAGTAATAATTATACGTTTATAGATAACTAGCTGAATTACCCGTCACTGCCGAGTTACAGTAAAAAAAAAAAAAAAAATAAGATTGTTGAATAATTTTATATAATACGTATATATAAAGATGGACATAATTCTCGATAGCTTGTAAAGTATTTTTCCATCCAAATCTAACTACAAATCATTCACTTATCTTTTATCTTTTATGTATTATCTCAAACTGTTATAGAAAAATTAATGTTATCATTGAATGTAAATAAAAATAATAAGTATTTAAAAAATATTCAACAATAAAAAGATGAAAAAATAAAATAAAAAATTAATAAATGGTTAATACTCATAAATTAATTTATAAATAAATAAAAAGTTTATTAAAAAGTTTATGTATAGAAATAAATAAATAAAAACTTAGTCTGGAGTATTATTATATTTTTAAAGTATGACCAGTTTCGAATTAAAATATCATCATCAGATATAAACAAAGTTAATAAAATTGCGACTAAATATAAAAATAAAAAATCGCAAGTATATACTTATATACTATATAATTAATTTTTTCATACTCAGTGGCAATTTAATAAACTTTGTTTATATTTGATGATGAATTTTTAATTCGAAAAAACCGGTCGTAATTTACAAGTATAATAATGCTCTAGGCTAAGTTTTTATTTATTTCTGTTTATAAACTATTTGTTTATTTATTTATATGTTAAAAAATATTCAACCAAAATTTTTTTCGATGCGTTTGATTCATTGGTATAAATTATTTGAATTAAGTATATACCAACTAGTAAAGTAAATACTATAGTAGGAAAACGCATGTGTTATACATATCTATAAGTGTATATATATTATTGCGCTTATTATTTGCTTTAGTTTTCTCAACACATTCTTATCACTCGAGGTCAAATTTTTATGATTTTACATATTTGTTTCTAGTGTATGCTATTAAATAAGAGTAAGATATCTTAACGATTCATGAAATACAAAATCCAGAAAAATGTTATTTTTTTTTAATTACACGGTCAATTGCCCTTTCGTATACATACTCTATTTGTACAGTATTTAATAATACAAGTTTTGAACTTATTTATATACTGATATATATTATGGATTTGATTTTGTATAAAAAAGTATATTTTAGGGGTTAGGAAATATTCAATACGTTAAAGAATATTTGACAATATTTTATAAATATTTTTATATTGCTGCCAACCGGCACTGACTGTTGGCTGTAAAGAAAAAAAATAGTCTTAGTAAATATTTTTTTCGAAGAAAATATTTAATAATTATACTATCTATTATTTTTCTGCACGTCCATGTACGTATTACATACATCGACATTTTGATAATATTGATCAATAAATACAGTATTCAGAATAAAAGTTATATTTAAATTTTATATTTACAACGAAAAATGCATGTTTAAGCTATTTCATTAATATAAAGTTATTTTGAGTTACAACATATAATACCTACATTTTCAAGGATCTTAGTACATTTGCTAAATTCTATTTTAGAAGCATCCAAAATTATCTATTCAAAGTACAAATCGTATGTATACACAATAGTGTAACAGAAAATAAATAATGCAAAAATACATTATTTAAATCTACACGATATGTTTTATAAAAGTAACGTTACTAATTGCCAAAAAAAAAAAAATTAAAAAAAAAAAAACAATAAATAAATAATTATACAGTGTGCATTGTATTTAGATTCTGCTTGGGTCCCATTTTGAATCTAAAATACTCGCGGTGAGTTTTAACAGTATAAAAATATTACTAAAGTATAATGTTATTTCAATCAAACGTTATAATTTTAGAAGGCAGTATATATATATTAATTTTTTTTTTAAACCCTAGTTTATGTTAGCAATACATTTAAAAATATAATAAATACTTAGGAATAGACAATAGGCAATACTAGCTACAGTAAAATATCAGTACAATTTATCAATATATAAAAATAAAATGTTCAACGAATCAAAAATATAGATAAATAACCATTAATTACAAATTAATTATAAACTTAATGAAGTATGGTGGTATGCGTTAATAAACAAGCGATAATATAGTCACAGATAAAGTCTTTAATTAATAAATTAACTATGATAAATATGGCTATAAAAACGAATATACATTTTTAAGTAGGCCGAAATGATTAAGTTAAATAATGTTTATCTTTACAAACATAAAAAAAAAATTGAATCTTATGAAATTGATGTTAAATTGTTATACAATATTATATTGTTGATTTTTTTAGAATTTAATTTATTAATTAATTAATATAAATAATCTGAATATACTTCTTAATATTTTACTGATCATTCTGTACTTGTAATTACTATTTATTTTTCAGTTCTACATAACTGCATAAAAGGACACTAATGTTATAATTATTCTATTCTTTAAAATTGAACACATTTTGGATCCTAAAAGAAATGATGAATACTCGTATTTACTGTAATTTGTGTATCGTTTTATTAACTAAATAACTTTTTTTAATTATTATGTTTTAAAAATCGAGGACATTTAACCAATCTAAGGATTGAAAAAAAAAATGTTTTAAAATACTTAACTTTGGAATTTTACTTTCTATGTTTGACGTACATATATCAAAAGATATTTTTCATTATATGTTCCACTTGACTTGATATTGTGATTTAAACTAAATAAAAATGATTTTCATTTTTTGATTCATTAAAAGAAAATGCTATTTGGTTAATTTTTCTTATTTAACATAAGTAAATTTTAGATATCTAGATATCATTGGTTATATCTTACTATTTACATTATTATATTTATAATCAATATAGATATTCATACCATCAATACTTGTTTTCATAATGTTATCGACGTAGTATGAATACCTAATGTTGAAGATATAGAAACATTTAATCTCGATTATTATTTGTGCATATATATGAAATATAAAATAAAATAAAATATATATAAAATTTGCATATTTTATAAAATATTGAAATAATTTCGCACCCATGACAACGTTGCTTGATGTAAAAAAATAAAAGATAATTTTCGACGAGTAAAAAATATGTTTAACATGTTTAATTAAATTCGAAAGACATTATTTTTCAGTAGGAAAACAAATGAAAATACAGCAAACTTAATTTTATAAAAGAGTATAATTAGTACCTATGTTAGAAGAGTTTATGAAAGAGTTTAATTACCTAGTACGGTGAAGATGATAAGTTTATAAAATACTCATATTATTATAATATATAATCCAGTATGTTAGTATACAGTTGTACAGTATACAGAACACGAATTACTAGTAAGTGAAGAAATATTGGCGTTATCGAAAATTCGAAATAAATTAACAATAGAAAATACATTTGAAGGGAGTGGACCTAAAATGTAATTTGATAAATTCAAGCTATCGTAAAATTCGACTGTATATATTTATAATACATTTGAATTTGATTAAACTAAAAATATTTGTCAATCTTTTTTATTTCTTGCTCTTGAAATGAAATTATCACTCGTGTTATGTGTAGTGTATAGATAAAATAGCCATTAATGCATTTATTATACGTTGTCGACGTGAGCACAATTGTTCGAGTGTTGTCAAAGCCTAAAGGATTGCAGGTAACCAGATATGACAGGTCGAACTTGATTATTATTTAACTTACAGTAGTATCTTATACATCGTGTTCAAAATATAGAACGCATTAAAATACGACCAAGGAATAATTATCTATGACAGTGGCGCCTGAATAATCATTACTTTACGAGTATACTTAAGTGCCGTTTATTCCTGAACTCATTTTGGTTTATTTATGTGCTTTTACTGCTTGTATGTACACTTTTAGTTTCCAAAATCATTTTTTAGTCCGGCATAAGATTAAGTTCAGTAAATTTCGCACGAAACAGACTATTTTCTATTGTTATTGTTATTTTCGAGAAAACCGTAATAGTACAATTTGGTGAACAAGTATAAAAAAACAATAATCAGCGCATTTTTAAATATATATTTATATATATTGATGATTACATAGTAATAAAATGTAGAAGAATTTTGTTTTATCGGTTTTTTTTTAATAAAATAATTATTGCGTTCAATTACAAATGCATAATTCTCCAAATATAATAATTACACATGCATCACCATCCGTCACTATTTTACATTTCAAAACTATATTTTCCGTCGTTGTGAGCGTTGTTTAAATAGTTTTTCAATTTTGAACACATTATTATTGAAATAATATAAACTTATAAATTTTATTAACACGTTAAGAAACTAAGGAGTAAATGGCGTTTATATTTCTTTGTAGTTTTATATTCATAATTTATTTCTATTCTCAAATTAAATGTTAATTAAACAATTTATCACGATTATTTGTAGATACTTATACGCATTTATAATGTTAAGCTGAGCTCTACGGAGCTCAAAATTAGCCAACCTAAATGGTCTGCATTCATTAGTTTTTTGATAATTTGAAAGTTTATAAAATATAAGACGAGAAAATATGTTATTTTGATTATTTTCACTATCATTCAATGTATAACCTATCACCTAATGTAATGTAAGAGTACACAGAACTAACAATTTTACTCTTGAAGGGTTTGTAATGTGTCCTTAGTATTCGCGCACTTATGCGTTACTCTTGTTTGTGTTGTTTATTCGTAATATTCATAATATTCATAAATACGTGTTAATGTAATAAGTGTAAAAAGATAAGTACTGAGGTTTTACACTACAATATCGTTTGAACGCGTTATCCATTAAAACTATTTTATTTCTAGTTACGTGTTTGTACACTGTTTATATTCAGTCATTTGGTATCGATAAGAAATTAATGAGTCAATAATCTAGTAACTAATTTTTAAATGGTATATTGTTCATTAAATCACGTTATTATTAAAATTATATAACAAAAGCTAATAAAAGAGTACAATAGTATAGTAGTAAGTAGGTATAATGTAGAATTTCCGTTCGCATATTCGCTATAATGTATAAGAATTTAGTAGTTTACGAAAAAGCGGGTTTTTTCAATATTTATAGTATATTTTTTGTATTTTTTTTCCATTGCGATGTATACCTATTCCACACCCGAGCAGTGTTTCGTGGCTCAGTACGAAGAAACTTTAATATCCGTTTCGATATCCTGGTGAAAATCTTATATACTGCAGTTAGCACGGGCTACTCGTTGGTGTTTTATTGCTGAATTTTATCGGTTTCATTACTCGGTGTTACAATATTATCGAGTTCGTAGGTTTAAACGTTTCTAGTAATTAAGTCACGGAAATAATTGGTCCAGGGCTAGGATTTTATGCGTTACAAAATGTTGAAATACTCGAATACACATTAGAATCCTTGACTTGAACGATCCTGGAGCAGGGCTCACGGTACAAATGTCGACAATAAGAATTACGCCAAGGGTATTAATATTTAAAAAACAGTCGGAGATTATAAGGGTATAATTTAATATTAAGCGTCGTGTCGTTGGTAATCTAGACACGGGATTATAGTACAGAAATGGAATTATCGACGAACGGCGGTTTTTGAACAAATATTGAAACGCGATACAGAGCATTATATTGTTACGACGCATTAATTAATGTGTTTGAACAGCACTCGAATGGATTCTGATAAAAAAAAAGTCGAAGTAATGTTCGAGAACGTATAGTGCAAATTCCTCTCGTCATCACGTTCTGAAATCGATTGCAACGAACCCAATAGACGTTGCGCAACAATATTGCTACTACTGATCGATGCGTATGGTACGAAACGGATTGTCGCGCGATGTCCCGTCAACTCGTAACAGTACGATTGTGTATCCCGGGAAATCATATTGATGGTGTACGGAAAAACGGAGACTTGTCAACGCAAACGAAAAAAAAAAAGATCACCGGCAGCGCAGAGGCGTATTTAGACTTACTTCTAGGGAGAGGGGGAGCGACTCAATTTTTTTCTTTAATTCAGGTACAAAATTTACAAGTAAAATTTTTGATAATATTAAAATCAAGTGAATCCTTAATATTTGTAATTTTAATTTGAATCTAATGCCAGATCCACTTCGAATCGACTTTTGTGTAGTTCTTTTTTATTATCTGTCTGTGTTTTGAAAGTTATGTTTGTGTTTTATTTGATTTTTCACTAAGTATGAATCCAACAAAAAGCCCAATTCAGTATTCACAGCCACGCGCAATTTGATTTCGTTATAAAATGATCTAAATTAAAAATATTTGAAATGTGTATCTCACATATAATCAATTCCTTAAATACGGATTCAGGGGGAGGAGGGCGATCACCCCTTCGCTCACCCCCTAAAATACGCCCATGCGGCAGCGACTACATATCATCCAAGGTTTATAGATTATAATATTATAATCTACAAACCTTGTGGATCATCTCGTCGTCGCGTATTGTTCCGCGATAGTACAGCGCCGTGATCAAGATAGCGGGTTGCCATGACGTGTACGTTCAGCGCTATCTCGGCGACGGCGGGCGAACGATACGGGTCGCGGTCCATCGACGTCGACGCGCAGACCACACGGCGGCGGTTGCCGATCGTACGTGTGACGTCGCGGTCTCAGTGATTATCAGTCTTCACGTGCCGCCACGCCGAGGACGGCAACCCGCCGACCGCTGCCGCCGCTCTATCAAAACGATTTGTTTTCGTTCAATTTCTCCACTTTCTCTCCTGTAGCGCTAGTTCGGTTTTTAATTTTTTTTTTTATTATCTTTTATCTCATTAGCTCGCCGATGCAATTCGTCAATTCGTCTGTTATTCCAACGCGACCATCTCATTAAGCCCGTCGTGCGATTTCTGTCATGTCATCCGTCCGCTCTCCGTTGGCTATCGATCGTTGACTGGCCGGCACCCCATCACCCTTTACTATACCGTTTGTTTTCCCGCACTCGGTAACCACTATGTCACCGTGTCGCTGAACCCTCCGGCCGGCGGTTCCAAGCGAACGGACACGCACGCGTACGTACGAACGCAGTCACTCTTACTCCACATATCGACGACGGTCGCATCGTTACCGCTCGCACCATGTCTTATCAGCTGTACCGCAACACCACCCTGGGTAACACCCTCCAGGAGAGCATCGACGAAATGATTCAGGTAACGTACCCGGAACACCGATATCATCATGCGTCACCTGTCCCTAACTCTAGCCACGATGACCAACGTCCTTCGGTACCAGTTGATACTGACCGATTTAATTTTTTTTTCGTCCCATTGCAGTATGGTCAGATAACACCGGCCCTGGGCATGAAAATCCTACTGCAGTTTGACAAGGCTGTGAACAACTCTTTGGCCAATCGTGTAAAGTCCAAAATCACGTTTAAGGTATAAACTATATTATTGTCTAGTCCATGTCTTGTATGGGTATTAAAATATTAGATATGGTGTCTATTTGGGCAGCATTCAGGGTTCATGGTGTTTTACGTGAGTGTCTATGCGTTGATAAAATATCAGTTTAATACAGTTTAGTATGCGTTATTCGTGCATAATATTACTACAGTTAAAGTTATTGATAGATTTGAATGAAAAGTAATTAATGATTTATATTTTATCAAAAATTAAACATTTAAATTGTTTTTTTTAAGTATATTTTCTTTACCTAAGTCTATTAGCAATTATTATGCATCATCTTTACTGGTTTGAATTACATAGAAATAAAAAATTATTCTTTGAAAGCAATATTATTATCACAGTTCACTATTAATATCAATAAAAAGCAAGCATTATTTTCTATTTATTTTTCTTGTTAAAAAATACTTATGTACTCAGTCATTTGCATGTTATTTTGGCAAACTTAAAGGTTTTGTTGAATAAGATTAACAATTGACTGTTTTTAATTCATACATTAAATAAGGGTTATCAAAGAAATTATGACTAACTAGAATACTAATATTGATAGGCACGTAGCCAGGGAGCTGTTACAGGTGTAGTAACATTCCTCCTCCTTTATGCGTGTTATACTTATAAAGGTAAAAATTTATCATAAACTGTGATGAAAACATATTTATCATAATGAAATACATACATAACAATAATGTAAAGCAAGGATCCGGCTTTTTATTCCACCGTATTGTATATACCAAAGCCGTGGTTTGGTGTCATCATGTGCAATTTAAAATGGGTACATAAGACAAATATGTACATTAGAAATTTTAATAAAATATTTAAATACTATTGTGTTTGTATGCTTGTAGAATAACACATACGGAAAGTTATTATTTTGTAGTGTATAATTTTGAATAACACTCCCCTTTTGAAATACCTAGCTACGCACCTGAATCTTGATACTAGTAACTATTATGACTGAAATCCGCAAATAAAATGTTAGTTGTACTTAAGGATTTTAAATATAAATGTATTCATAGATCATTTTCTGGTTTGAGTTAAGCATTTTTAAGATTTTAAATTAGATTTTATTACATTAGTATTTTTTTTTTTTTATTAAGTAATTTTGCCTAAGTTCTAGCAAAAATGTTTTAATAAAACCATGAAAATTTAGCATAAAAATGGTATTTATACATTTCTTAAATTGTATTCATTATTTTTTAGGCAGGGAAAATGGATACTTATAGATTTTGTGATAATGTCTGGACCTTTATGTTAAGTGATGTTGAATTTAAAGAAACACAGGAAATGGCCAAAGTTGAGAAGCTTAAAATTGTTGCATGTGATGGAAAAAGTAATTATTTTACTGAAGGTAGTATTTTACAATACTAATAAAATTGTTTAATTTTTTTTAGGTGTCACTGAAGAGAATTCAAAGAAAAATTAAAGTTTTGACTGTATCTGAGTTACTATTATTATTAATTTATATGCTCATAGTATATAATTGATGTACTTATCAAACATTGTACTTATTTTTGTATATTGTTCACAATATCAAAATGAATTTAAGTAGCCAAAAGGCTACAAAACCTTTTGTATACATACTTGTAAATGGCATTTAGTATTTAAAAAACATTTTGAGGTTATTAGATTAAATTTACCAATTTTTACTAGCTTATTAAAATTAATTAATCTTTAGTTCTTATACAACAATAAATATTTTTAAACAAAACTATATTAATATTTTAATTTATCAATTTGTCAAATTCGATAATGTAATTTAAATTATTTGATGACAGTAAATATTAGGGATGAGCCGATACCACTTTTTACCAATATAAAACAGATACTCGATATTATAATTACAAGTAAAAACTAAGTTGATTTTTAATATATTACATAAAAAATCAACTTTTTCAGCAAAACCATAAACCAATACTAAAATTAATCTGATACCACAAACCGATACCCGATATTATAATCACAAATAGTTTTTACGGTATCTGTTCAAATATCAAGTTTAGGTTTTTGAAAATAAACCGATACCGATATTTCCGATACTACCAATATCGGCCGATACCAAGTATCGGTTCTAGGATTGGCTCACCCCTAGTAAATATTGAATCCAGTTATATATTTTACAGACACAGTGGCGGATCCAGGATTTTCCTTGGGAGGGGGGGTTGAAAAATGTTTTCCCTTACAATACTTTTTTTTAAAAAATAAGATAGAGTATATAAATATAATATTATATACTATAGATTACTAGAGACTAGCAAATTATTAGCAAACAGAATAGAAATAACAAATACTTGGAAAATTATATGACTGAGTACATTAATGAGAAGATTACAAGAATTTAATATTTAAAGAAAGTTAGATTCAAATTTGCAAATCAGTGATTTTGAATTGTATTTATTACATTTTATAATTTGTATTTTGTACACCTAAGTGATAACTAATTGGCTTTTAAATCAACAATTTAAAATTTTAAATGTTTTATCATTTTTTTTTTAACACTCATAAAAGCACATTGTTAACCAAGCTTACTTTAAAGTTTACAGCCTGTAAAATTGAGAAGGAAAATGTGCGTAATTAAACGAGTACCAATTCAGCTATACCTAATAAAATACCTTTTTCAGATGGGAACCAATTTGGCACATGGGATTGGAGCTCGGTAACCAATTCGGTACCAGCCTCTCTCTCCCCCCCCCCCTATGGATCTGCCACTGTACAGACATATAAGCAATCGTCTGTCATAAACCTTAAATTGCCTTAGATGGCAAAATAATATTAATAGCAGCTGTTGAAAAAAATAAAATTATATCTACATAGTAGAAAAAATACCGTAGTGTAATAAATATTATTTACCATTCTTACAAAATTAAATTGGTCAGATGATATTCTAATAACCAGAGCTGAGAACTTATAGTACTTAAGAATCTCAAAATATGTATGCACTTAAATGCATTTAAAAATATACTCTAAAAAATGTAATGTATAATATATGATATTTTAATTATATTATGCAAATAAAAAATAATGTTTTAACTAACTAATAAAAACTTAATAAATTAAACGTATTTGTCTTCTTCATATCCTTCACCAACATCTTAAAATAATAAAAATGTATTTTGTAAATAATTTTAGCGTATGATTAGGTACTAATATGTAACTAAATGTTTTATCATCTTAACTATTGCATTGGATGACAAGATATTTCTTTAAATTTTAAAACTGAAAATTGTGTTTGTCCTCTGCTAATAATGTATACATATTAATTATATAATTTATACATTATTATGTTATATAGTTAAAAAATAAATGTAATTCATTAAACAAAAACTAAAATAATCGTCATAAAAAAAAAAAAATATAAGTATTGATATAAATTTGTCAGTAATTAAATACTCTTCCTAGCTTTTTCATTCGCAGTCTTCTATAATATTTTCATAATCTTAACTTGATAGTAGTTCATGTTCAATACTCATTAAAGATAAGGAGTTTAACCGTTTCTGGCTCATGGTCATTCAAAGCTCTTTAATTAAATTTAACTTAGAAAATGAACGTTCCCCACTACAGTTGGTAATCATCATTGATAAAAAAATTCGGAAAGAAATTATTATGTTTGGAAATGTTTCTTCTGGTCTATTTGATTTTAAACATTTGTATGTAGTAGAAATACTAAATTCAGAAATATCAAGTTCCGATAGATACGCTTTTAAGTGTATACATTCATTCTAATATCAATTCATTTTTATTAATATCTATATGATAAAATTCCGCAAATGTTTTACAATGGACTTGTATTTCTTTTGTATTTAATTTTTTTAAATTAGAGAAAAATCCAAACAGATTATTTATTGATTAGTATGATTTACCACTAATTTTTAACCTAGTTAGTTATTAATGTGTCTATTATTGGAAATTAAGTTTCTATTTTGAATTTTTCACTACTTGAAAACTGAATACTTTCGTTAGTCTGTTCACCGGGGAACGTTAAATATATACTCCCCTTCTTAGTTCGTTGATGTAAACCTTTATAGTCAGAATCTGGAAATTTTTCTCTAGCGACAGCTTAATACTTCACACAATACTTCTAGGTAAAACAAATCGAAATAACGATAACACAGTGCATGTCAAAATTATATACGTGTGTACTAGAAATAAATCAAATTGTGTTATTTAGTATTTTGATACAAAGCTAATTTTAATATTTTTTCGTTCGAGTCTACGAGATAAATATTAAAAACATTTTAAGAAAAACAAAATGTAAAATTATGATATATTGTAAATAATGTAATGTATGTGAATTTGAGGCCCTTAAAATTTCGGGGGCCCGGGCCCTACGAGCCCATGCCTTAAAACGGCACTGGTCACCGTTCACTGCAATACGATTGTTGATAATTCACCACGACTACATATCGTTATAACATCGATTATGGAATACATTTATTCTATAATCAATGGTTATATTCATATCGATCGACGGAACGTACGGCGCGTGTATCGTAATAACACGACTGATGGGCCAAGGGTTCGTCGATATTCTAAACGTTCCGATATCAATGTAGATTGTCGTGTTGAACCCAGTGGCGTATTTGAAGGAGGTCGACGGGGGAAATCGCCCCCCCTCCGAAATTTTTTATATAAGTAATCGGTAGCCCCCCTCTAGAAGTAAGTGTAAATACGCCCCTGACCGCCGCGCCAGTATATAATAGAAAAACCACGTTTTATTTGTTGTAATTGTAGTAGGCCGTACTATTTATAACATAATTATAATTATATTATAATTTGTTATTTGCTATTTCTAAAATAGTTTCTAAAACATATAAACCGAAATTAAGAAAAAGGAGAAATTATTTAGAAAAAAAACCACAAATACAATGTGTATGCTGAATTTATTAGTGCTCTTATAAACATTTACGATCCACTAAAAAATGCGTTATCTCATAAATTACAGATAGAATTAGTTTGTTCTGCGTGCCATAATAAGAAAATACAAATAACTCAAAACTATATTGTTCAACTTAACGTACCTAATGAAAATGAAACGGTAACTTTAATACAACGTTAGATTATTTATCCAAAGAAGTTTTAATAGAAGGCGTTAATTGCAGTGCCTGTAATACCATTACATATCATACGTAGATAACAAATATAGTAAATACTAATGAATATTTGTACTTTCAAATACAACTTTGGAATAATGTCAGTACCAAAATATCAAACCTAACCATTAATGCATTACCCATTACAATAATTGAAGTTGATGGTAAATCGTATGGTTTAAAATCTGTCATCTGTCATCATGATCTATGAATGAAGCCCATTATACAAGCATAAGTTCACATCAAAATAAATGGCTACGATGTAATGACAATGCAATACATTTTGAACGATGGTCTCGAGGGGGTAAAAATGTATATAATATATACAATTATAATATTATTATAATAATGAAAAAAAAAATTGAATATGATTTAAAAAAAAAAACATATACAGTATATATAAAATATATATTAAATAAACAAACATCATAATAAAATAAATTAATAAAAACATAAAAAATTTTATTACATGTCAGTACATAAAAATATGTTAAAAAAAACTACTGATATCCCAACAAAAACACTTCGTCGAACTCCGTGTAAAAAATTGCTAAGTAAAAAAAACTAGTCATCTATAAGACTTCAGCATTATAAAGATGTGATATCATGAATAAATTCTAAGTAAATTAAATTTTCAGTAAATTTATTCTATCTCAATCATTTATTTACTTGGCGAGAATTTATTTATTTCGACAAATAAACATGTCTGTTTATAACTGGACTATTTAACAAATTTCCATGACAAATGTTACTAAATTTATTTTATAAAAAGTCTTAATTATTAATTTATAAAGAAAATAAATTCTCGCAAAGTAAATAAATGATTGAGATAGAATAAATTTATTGAAAATTTAATTTACTTAGCATTTATTCATGATATCACATCTTTATAATACTGAAGTCTTATAGATGACTAGTTTTTTTTTTACTTAGTAATTTTTTACACGGAGTTCGACGAAGTGTTTTTGTTGGGATAATAATATTCCCAAGTATTTAGGTTACTTCACAAAAAACTATTCTAAATATTTTTCGAATACTTTTTTTTAGTAAATTTACTTCTAAGTGCTTTAATAAATTGGAACTAGTCCTTGTGTCTGCTGTTAATACTTTAAACGAAGCACAATATTTACACCGAACATTAAATTGTTGATAACTTTCAAAATCTTCTTTTAATCCAATGATTTTAAAAATATTGTCATATTTTGACCAAGGTAAGCGATAGGTTTTACCAATAGTGTTCGTAGATTGACCGTCGTCCATTTCATTCAAATCAAATTAATTAAAAAAAAAAAAAATTAAGATGTAATGTCGAATAATACGGCGGTTCAGTGCGGAAAGTTGCATACGTACACACGACTATACTATCGCAAAAAATATTAAGGCACACCAGAGAAATTATAAACACGAAACATTTTATATGCAATCGGTTTCAGAAACTAGTTTCACGTTGATCTGTATATTGAAGAAACTTAAACAATGAAACTATAGAATAAATGAAATATGATTAGTTTTCAAAATATCGTCTGACGAGGACGACGTGATTTTGCTTTGGTGGTAGGCACGTCAAAAAAAAATTTCAAAAAAACGTCGTTATTGGGTACATCCGATAAATGTATCTGATACATGTTCTAGTATTAGTGTTGTTGCAAATTAATTACATAGCGATCCAGATAAATTTAAAACATTTTACCGCATGAGCAAAAGTAATTTTGATGATTTAGTACATATAGTTGGGCCAAAAATTGATTAGTTTAAAAAATATGTTTCTATCAACTTACTTTAATTCAATACGTGAAAAAATTCGAAAAAAATATTGTTTTTTAAACTAGCGCTAGTATTCTAAGTATTAATACATTAATAATAAATATTAATATTAATATAAAAATATTGAATAGTAAATAGTAAATAAGTTTATAAATCAAATTATATGATACAAATTATATAGAGCATAATTTATTCACTCAGTAAAAACTAAAAACGTGCATGACTGTGTGAAAACGTTCATGAAACTGAAACAATGAAACCAGAATAACAAATTTCGTGTTATCAGTTTCGTAAACTATAAATAAAAATAGTTGCATGAAACTCGGTGTGTTTTTCCCTATGCAAATATATCGGCTGGTTTCATGCAATTATAGTTTTGTGTTTCATGTTACAAGTTTCGTGTTTATAATTTCTCTGGTGTGCGGCCCGCCTAATATATATAAATATAATAGGCGTACAGGCATCCATTAATTTATTATTCATTAGTTATTATCGGGAAATCCCTAAGTCATAACAATATCTTATCGTCTTCCCTGGCTCGTTGCTACGAAATTATTTATAATACAAAACAAAATAATATATTTATATACAGTCGACACTCAATAATTCAAACATTCAGTAATTCGAAATTAAACGTTGGGAAAACTTACAATTAACACGTGACATTTCGAAGTATAATCCGTTCAACACTCGGCAATTCCATGTATATTCAGCAAATTTATTTTATCTTTATTCTTATAATCTTTTTGTTAATAATTTACTGTACAATCGTGTAGAAATTTAGCGTAGATATTATTTTCGATAATTATAGAATTAATATTGTAAGAACTTTATTGTTTTATTTCTTCATCGTCACTAATCGTAATTATCTCTTCGATAGCCGTCAGCCGAATGTAATTTTATTTTAGTTTCGTTTGGTCAGTTGTATAGTTCTTGTGATGAGTGGGTCAAATTAAAAAATACTTTTGAAAAAAACAATCTAAATTCAATGAACCATAACAGATTTCTTCAAAAAATAATAATTTTTTATAATAATAATTTAATTTACATAGTATATTATAAAGGTAGTTAAAATTAACATTTAAAAAATAATAAATAACTAATACTACCTAATTTGCTGAAATAATTAATAATTATGTACAATAATAAAAAACAAAATTTTTCTCTCAGTTATTTGAATTTTTTTTTCCATTCGTTTTTTCGAATTTTCAGTACTTGAAATTTTTCAACAGTCCCGTCAACTTCGAATTATGGAGAGTCGACTGTATTACAATAAAATATTTTGTACAGAAATATACATTTATTTATATAAAAGCAATTTCTATGACGGAAAAAGAAAGAAATTATTTTTTAAAATGTGATTGGACGTTAAAAAAGTATTCAAAATACAGTATTGAATACTATAAAAAAGAGTATTTAAAAAATATTCGGAATACTAAGGGCGTATCCAAGGTGGAGGTTTTTGGGTTCGGCCTCCCCCATTGAAATTTCTACATACTCAACGATTTAATAGTAAATAGTATAATAATAGTATATAATGTATTTTAATTTCCCATTATCAGATAAAATAAAAATGTTGAACCCCCCCATAAAAATTTCCTAGGTACGCTCACGGACTGCAGACAATGACGCGTACAAACTTCAGCTACTATCTCTTCGCTGGCGATTTGCTTGTTTACAAACGATTCCGATAAGAATGTGATAATAGCGTTTTTATCACGTTTTAACAACAAAACAAAACGTAAAATACTTAACGTTTTCCGAAAAATTCAAACGCTCCAAGATTTTACAGTTCGACTCAGAAGTAAAAGCTATTGGTATTATGTCGGAAAAAGGTGAGCGAAACGACGGAATTGCTTTACAATAAATTACAGTCGTAGAGGACGTGTTAAGGGTTAGGTACGCTTTCGGTGATTGTGTAAAACCAAGCTGAACAATTGTTGCTACTCATAATCGAGTAGAATTTTAGCATATAATAATACGTTCCGTCACCGTGTTCTCTTCTACTCTTCAGCGTGTACTGCGAAACTGTTTGTAATTTTAACTGTACTCATTGTTATTTTCAGAGGTTAAGAAAAAGAAGATTTTATCACAAAAAGACTATTTGAAAAAATATCTGTCTGGCGGAAAGAAAAAAAAGGAGAAGACAAAAATTGTAAAAAGGTATCTCTACCAATATATTGAAATAACAACATTGTCTATAGCAATGTTGTAAAGAAATACTTTTAAAATTATATTTAAATACAGATACAAATACATCCATTCAGAATGTATTTAAAATACATTTCAAATACTTTCAGGAAAAAGTATTTAAGAACAAATACAAATTCCTATTATATATTTAAATAGTTTCTAAATACTTTTTTATCTTTCTTTTCTACTAGTCGGTAAGCCAAATTAATTTTGTAATAACTAATTTTAAAATACTATCATGTTACATTCAACTAAGTATTTTTAAAAGTTTTTTGTACCACTTTCTTAAATATATTATACTGAAAAATGAAAATAAATAAAACTTGTTTTATAATTACTATCCATAGTAATTCTTTAATATAAAGTAATAAAATAATTGTTGATGAAGATATACAGAGCATTTAAAACAAATCATTCTCAAAAATGTTTGTTGCACTTTAGTAACATAGTTTTTTTCAAAGTGTTCATCATTCATTTTCCTCTTTCTCTTGATAAAATAGCTCCCCCAACGCTAAATATTCAACTGGAGCACTAGACGGCAGTGGAGTACTTTCTTCAATATGGAAGTCAAATGAAGAGTTTCAGCTATAGGGGTTCTCAACATTAATGAGTGAAAAAATATAAAATAGTATAATAATTTAAAAAAAAAAAAATATGATGACTGACAACTGAAGTTTCAAAAGTATTTGTATAAAAGTATTTGATTTTCAAATACATTTACTCAAATACTTTACAAGACTGGTCTATAGTTATTTGATTTTCATTCAGTAGATATTGTTGCATTTTAAAATTTTATGGTTTATAAATTTTACAGAGTACAAATCATCGATGACAATATTGATTGTGTTGAAAATAACACCTTTGATATTGGTATGGATGGAATTAATCCAGCTGATGAATTTGCTCCTCAAATAGTTGGTGTTGTTGATGAAAGACCTAAAGATGTTAAAACTTTGGATATGTACAAAAATAAAAACCGATGGAAAAGAGTTGGTAATGATAGTGATCTTGAAGAGGAGGATATTACTAGTATCAATGTTGATCAAGTTAAACAATATGTTGAACAAATTAATAAATCTACTTTGAATGATTTATTAAAAGAGGTAACAATCATTGTCTTAATTACAGTATATAGCATTTGGAATATTTTTCTTTCCATGTTTTAAACACTTAGCTCCATTAAAGACAAATTTAAATTCAAGTCACTGCAAAACTTCACAGAAATTTAAAAATTAGTATTATAACATTTTATGTGCTTAAAACTTATAAATGTATAACAGTACACAATTTTATCTTATTCAACTATTTTCTTTGTAAATTATATTGAATTTTTATAAATTAAATATAGTTGTATATTTGAGACTTCATCAACTCAATAACTCAAATGCTTTGTAATTTCTGTTTAAAGAATGAATATATTTTTTTTATGTTATTAACATTTGAATAAAGTACATTCCACTTAATGTAGGCATGTTGGGATCACCTCTGTTTGCCCACATTAAACGGTTGCTTATGATTACCAAAATTAGTTCAAAATACAAAAATTTAGAATATCAAAAAAAAAAAATTTTTTATTTTAAACGCGTTCACACAATTTAAAAAAAAAAATTAAATTACTACACTGTCTAATATCACCAATAGGTGATTTCTTAATTAAAAAAAAAAAAAATCATATTGTTATTTTATAATATTATATATGCTTATTATACTACATTGTATATATTATGTATACCTAATTATAAAATATAAAATTAAAAAATAAAAATTACTACATAAATAACACTAAATTAAATTACTATTTGGGCGTGGAAGGTGTACAAAATATAATTGTTCGTTTTCTAAGCTGCTTAGTGTGAATAAGTTTTTGATTGCCAGTTTGATTAATTTTAAGTTTAAGTTTTGTTTTGAAATTTAAAGGTTATAAAGTGCCTGGAGGAAGAGACTTCACTTAAATAAAATCGTAATTTTTTTTCTTTTAGGAAGAGATTTTTTTGAGGCATAATGTCACTTTGAAATTTATGTTAAAACTGAAATGATTGTTATCGAGTTATAGAAGAGCTTGTGTTGTCTATTGCTTTATTATATCACTTCTCTTTTATCTAGTTAACAAAATCCCATCAAGGTTTAAATGGTTATGCTTTTTATTACTTTTGATTAACACAATCTCATAGATACAACAATACTCAATTATACTAGTCATTTTTAAATACATATGTGTTTATGATTAAATAAATATTGCCCATATAAACCGAACTAACTGCCCATATTATGCGGAATTTTTTAATCTTGTTAGTATACATTGGATTTGAGACCAGACTATTTTGGCCATATTACACAGATGCCCATATTCACCGGTATTTACATTAAAAGTAACCCACTGTAATAAATTTGTATTAAATATATAATAATTAAAGTTACATTTCTACTTTATCTAATTAAATAAAAATACAATTTTAATTTTTATAATTATCATTTTAAACATGAAATATTAATATTGGTGTCATTTGTTTTATAGACCAAAGAAGAATTATTGGAAAATGGTATACCTATAAGACGTGACCGAAAAACAGGTAAAAAGCGAGATCTCAAACAAGAAAAAAAAGACAAAGAAGAAGAGGAAGAAGTACTAAGAAAACATAAAGAAAAATATGCTGTATGGGGAAAAGGGTATGCATACATAATTGCTAGTATTATATCATATTAGTAAACATAATAGATATTTATTATTTGTTAAATTTTTATTTGTAACAGTTACACATTAATTTGTTTGTAGTTGAGTCAATAACTTTGTTGTGGTTATAACTAAAATAAAAGATAATTATCAATTTATGTTTTAAATTTAATGAATTCATTATTTGAGTTTTAAAATAATGTTAGCTAGACGCTGATTTAAGTGAAGCAAATTATCATTCTCTGTTATACAAAGTATACAATTTTGTTTGATTTTTTTAGAATAAAACAGGTTAAAGATGCTCAAGATCAGTATGAGTCAGATTTACATGAAATGCAAAAACCATTAGCTAGATATGCTGATGATCAAGATTTAGAAAATTTGTTGAAATCTAAAATAAGAGATGGTGATCCAATGCTTGAGTATATTACAAAAAATAAAAGTGAAGGTAGTGAGTCTCCTGATGGTGTAAGACATGGTGAGTTTGTATTTTATTTTTATTCTTAAACTTATATTTTGAAAAAATGAACTTCATGTAATATTTTAATCAAATCAATTTTTCTTTTGATTTAAATTTATGAAATTGTTATTTTTAAATTATTTTGTTTTGATCACTAAGTATTTGCAATTCTCATTAAATTAATTCACTAATTTATGCATTGTCATATAATA
The DNA here is from genome assembly GCF_003268045.1 of Sipha flava. NCBI lineage: Eukaryota > Metazoa > Arthropoda > Insecta > Hemiptera > Aphididae > Sipha > Sipha flava. Next base: position 301,193 of record NW_020271732.1, read on the forward strand.
TTATATTATATAATCTAGTAAATGGTAAAAGTAGATTAAATATAAAATTCTTTAATTTTGTTAGTTTTTATAAATTTAATTTCAAATTTAATAAGATTTTTTTTTTTACTTTTTAGAAGTTAGAGAGTTTCGAGGATTTTGTCCACCAAATAGATTTGGTATTCGCCCTGGATCAAGATGGGATGGAGTGAATAGATCAAATGGTTATGAAGAAAAATGGCTTTTGCAGCAAAATTCTCAAAAAGCTCTGGAGGACGAAGCATACAAGTGGAGCTGTTCTGATATGTGAATATTTCTGTTCAAAATTTAAAATAACCAATTAAAGCAAATAAACATTTATTATTATACTTTTATTTCATTAAAAAAATGTATAACTTTGTAAATATAGATATATTGTGATGAATTGCACAAATAATAAAAATAAGTAAAAGTATTTTTGCAGTAAATAGTTTTTAATTATTAATCCTAAACCACAAAATTATTATTCATAAAATCAATAATTGAACTATGGCTTGATTATAAAAAAATACTATGTGTACCAAGGATATAGAAATTTTCCAATATATTTGAATACAATTTCACTATTCTATACATGGAGGATTCATTTACCTAATTTTGAAAACTGTTTGAAATTTCCTGATTTTTCAGATAAATACTTGAAATATTCATTGATTATTATGAAAATTGATGATTATAATTTACATTTGAGTAAATAAAAATAATAATTTGTTTTGATACTTCTAAGGTAATTAATTAATCGTCAGACTGACAATGTTAAATACACATTTTTTTAATTTAAATAAAACAACAAAATTAAAATTAAAATTAGTAAACAATCAGATGAAATACAAATTAAATGGACATAATATAAAATAATAGTAGAGTAAACTTAATTTTATATTCAATGTTAAAATAGGAAATAATAAGTAATTACAATAAGTTACAATAAATTACAATATAGTTATAATAACTTACAATAAGTTCTTTCCATTTTGACTTTTATAATAGTTATATTCCATAATATACAAACCATAATATTTCATGTAGGTAGTAGCTTTTTTGAGATGATGGAAGAATAGTTCCACCAAATAGACAAAGCAGGCTCAATAGAAAATTATGGCAATAAAATAATATTAAAATATTTAATATTCTGATTTTAAAACGGTAAATCTTTTTCATATTCTAATCTCAATAACTGGGCAAGAGATTTTATTTCAGTATCACTATTTGCATCTTCATCGTCACTATCGATTTTATACCATTCTGGTAAAGCATCATCATTTTTTTTTTCAGAAGATAATAAAGATTCATATTTTTCATAAGACCATCGTTTGTTTTTTTGTCCACGATTATTAAAATAATTGTGTTCCCTTAACACATTCCAACTTGATTCCATACTCATTGCATTTTTAATAACAGTTTCTGGTTTTTTTTTCCTCTGAGTCTCAGAAATTGGAGTATCAATTTGTAGTTGGGATTTATGGGATCCAACCTCGGTTTTGTTAACATTCTTTTGAACATCAAGATTTTTCTTTTCAACATCATTGCAATGAAAATCATTATGAAGCTGACTAATTACAATATTGGGAACACTATTTTTAATTTTGTCAGCAATTTTTTCAAAGACATTTTTAGGGATAGCAATAAATTTCCTTCGATTTTTATAACCCTTGTTACCATGCTTCGCAAATGATGAAGGACATTTATCAATTTTATTTGAATCAGACATGTTTAATTTTCTTTTGTTTTTGTTAACAGCAAGGGTTTGGGTAGAGCAAGGGGGATTCTTTGTAGTTGTAATTTTTTTTTTATTTTTATTTACTTCATGTTCCTGTACATTTTTAGTTGAAGGGCATACTTGCTTATTGCCATCATTCAATTCAGTATTCAATACAGGAATAGCATGTGGTTGAAGTCTATTTTGAAGATCATTCAAAAACATATTTTTCTCAAAATGTTCACCACAAACCCTGTAATGTTTATTTAAAACAACATCGAGTGGAATTGATAGACCACAGCTCTCAATCCATTTTGCACATTTGATTGGATCTTGTACAGGAAATGAAAAATAACTTATACTACGATTTTCTGACATTTTGTTCTTACACGTTTTTAAAACACATTTAACACCATATCGAACACGAGTATAATTGTTCCGATTCATCATGACGTGATGGTCTACGGTATGCTTAATAAATTCTGTAGAGGTAATTTACGGTTTTGCAAATTTAATCGCCACTATAAAAAAAAATTGAATTAAATTAAAAAAAAAAAATTAGTAAAAATATAGTACCTACATTCTACTTAGATAATATCGTTGGTGCACAAGAACTGTGATACAACTCAAAAAAGTAAATTTTCTAGTACAGCGGTTTAAAGATTTCTTGTTTCTTGTATAACACATCACAAGCTTGGGTTGTTTAAATAAGTTTTTTTTTTTTTTGTTTACCTTGCATCGCAATAATATAAAGTTTATTTTAATAGCAAAAAAAAGAATAAGAAATTAAACTAGATCTGTGCTTAGAGTAATTACTTTATGGATTTGAGCCACTATTCATGATTACAGATAAGCGATTATGCGATAAGAATAAGATAACGACACTACAGTAATCTAGCGGCGATTTTTGAAAATAATAAAAATGTCATCTTGCATAGAAAAATATTGGTAATTTGCCATGCATTTTCATACAAATCTTGAAAATTTCAATTTTTGAGTTATGTCACTATTTAAGTGCATCGACGATATGTCAAAATTAAAATTAAAAAAATTGAATTCTTATAAAAAAAAAAAAACCTGTTATCAATGATAACATTTTGTTTATTACATAAATAAATAAATACATTTTTTTGTTTATAACAATTTATTAGTTGGATCATAGTCTATAATACTTATATTCTATTTAACCCAGTATTAATTTGATCCATCACTCGATTGCTGGGAGCTCTTGGATACTTCCAACATTGAGCACCCATAATCAATACAGAAAATTAGAAAAATAATTATATGCACTTAAATAAATAGCTTTCATGCAATTAAAAAAAGAAAAAATATTTCACTCAAGTTGTATGATTTTATCTGATACAATTAATAGACAGTTGTTATTTTATGTTGTAAAACAAAATTAAGTTTTAAAAAATTACTGTACCAGAAGCCCGATCATGAGTTGGTTAGGCACTAGTGATGAGTAGGGCCCAGGCCTTTAAATGAACTTAAAACCATACAAATATGCTTTAAAAAAAATAACAAAAAATGTCCTTAAAAAATGCATTTTACCACAAAAATTATATTAAAAATTAAAAAATTATATAATTTTTTTTTTATTTTGGGCATAAATTAATACACTATTTAATACATTAAAATCACAAACACACGTAATACGAGTAACATCTGTGATATAATGCAGACTGACGGATTATTTGTTATTTTATCGAATACTGGTAACGTTCCATAGTCAATAATACATTAAGATAAGATAAAAAGTGAATCAAAAAATAAAGATTGACAATGTGTATAGAAAAACCTGATAAACCTACTTAAATATCAAGAAAATAATTTGTCTTTTGATTTTATTTTGAATAGGCTAAATTTGTTTAGTATACTGAAAAAATATGCATTAAAAACCAACAAAATAATTCAATAATACTAAAAATGGTCTAAAAATAAAAAAAATGTCGAAAAATGCAAAAAAAATGCAAAATAAAATTTATAGTTTTGAAACAAATTATGTTCTTAGGAAACATTGGGTATGATCAACCAAAAAAATATGCACTTTGCATTGAAATCCGGGCCCTAGTGATGAGATAAAATAGCAATAGCAGTGATTTTTCACAAGTGATTTTAAAGTAACAATCACAGTCTGCTACTCCAGTCTGAAAATAAAAGTGACTGCTACTTTTGTTTCTATTATAAATTATTAGTTGGTAACATTTTAAATATAATACATATTTTCTGTTATTGCTACTTATTTTAACTGCTACTGCTACTATATCGGTTATCAGTATCGACCCAGCTCTAGATATTATCATTGATTATAAAATAGATTTTTTCTCACCCCAAATTATACACAATAAGTACATTAAGACTATTATTATTAAAAAAGTAGCACCCACAATAAAAAAATTCTATATCTATATAACTGCTTATAGTAATTTTATTAGTTTAATTTATGCGTCATATGGTAGCATTCACAATTTTTCAGTAGGAGTTACTTGAAACAACAATATCTGAAAAGTAAGTTATTTAGAATAACAATACCTGACAAGTAGCAGTTATTTAAAATAACAATATCTGACAAGTAGCAGTTATTTAATATAGTGATTCTAAAATAAAAATTATTGATAAATAGCAGTCACTGATACTTTCACTGTTATTTTTTCAGTAGCTGTAGCATCTGCTACTGTTACCATAGATCATATGAATATATTATATATTATATTCATATAATCTGTGGTGCTACTGAAAAAAAAATTACAGTTTACCATAACTATCAGATATTGATTTGACTGTTTTTGGACATAGAATAATAGCTGTTTATATAGAAAAAAATTAACTGTACCTATTTACGTGTTGGTCCACTTTTAATTTTGTTTCTAAGTAATTGAAGTTTGTTGATACCGATTACGTTTTATATATTAATACGAATAATTTATTGTACATTTGTTTTCGTGTTAATATTCTTTACGGTTACCCCGACACTGAAACGATTTTTTTCTTTTTTATTCAACCGGACGACGCTTGAACTGTAAGTGAGGTAAGTGTTTGATGAAATGCAGTAACATTGACGTAAAATGATTTAATTGAATCTACGAACGTCTTCGTCCATCGATTATCCGCATCAAACCATCTCAACAATTCGGACACACGAACGTCGATTTCGTGTTTTCTTGTATCATTAATTTCACTCGTCTTATCAGTTGCTCTTATATCAGAGCGGCGATTTATCAAACAGTTGTCGGCGAACTACAACGTACGGTAAAAACTGTCGTCGAGATTTCTGAAGTCTACTATTTTATCGTTTCATTTTACGTTCAAGTCGTTCAGCGTGCACTATGTTCATTACAAGAGTGAAAAATGACAATGAGAATAAAGTGCGTTTGAAATGTAAAACGTACGCAGAACTGCAGGAGTTGTTAGTGCGGCAAAACAAACTTCTTAACAACAAGTATGTATTTTCTAATTTCTTATGAGAAGTGTTGGTCGCTGAAATTTAACTATCCATTTGACGTTGACAGTGTGATATTAACATTAACCAACTTTTATTTAGTCGATTCGTTGAAGCATTGCCTGACAAAGGTGAAAAGTTAAAAAGTTTCCAGTCTCAAATAAAAGAAGAGCTGAACAAACGTGTAAATGCTGAACAGTTGTGTGAAGACATGGTGGCCTTGAATATTGGAATAAATCAGTTGGATACTCTTGAATGGACTGGTAAACATGTTCCAAGTGAGACGTCGAATTACAGTCAGCCTGATGTCAATGATGAAGATAAAGATATACTGAAAATGTTTGTTTCACATTCAGGAGTCAATCAGGATAAAATTATTATCAAGTATACATTTTAACCTTTTTACCTTTTTTTACAAGTTTCTAATTTGATTTTTTATAGAGAGAAACCTGAAGAACCATTAATCAAACCGTCAGATTTAATTGAAGTGAAATCACCCGCTAAAGATATACAAGAATACAATTTTAATGAATTCCTTGAGCGCAATGTAGAACGTTATGCTAATAATTTATGTAATCGTATTGACAAATATAGTTTTCCTACAAGTAGAATGTTAAGCTATAAAGAGTCTTTTATGTTGGAATTTATGCATGAAAATAAATTGAAGGTATATTTTGTAATAATTAAATCAGTTTTGTATTTTGTTTAAATATATTTGTAAATTTTAAGGAATTAAACAAAGCACGAACAAATTTAAAATTCAACACGAGTAGTTATCGAGATACAAAAGTATATGACGAAGATGGTGTTGATGATGATGATGATGATATTCTAAGTGATGATGAAAAATACATTTAATGTTATGAGGTTCCTGGTTGTAAATAGAACATGTGAATAATTAGAAATATTATTGAATATTTTTAAATTTAAATAAACTATATTGTTTTCTGTAATTTAAGAATGAAATTTTTTTATACTACTAATTAGGTTAAAAATGTAATTTTGTACATAAGTGGAAAGCTTTACATTTAAATATAGATACAAAATAAAGACTAAATATCCTTAAGTTCAGTGAATTTCAACATTTATGCTAAGGTGGCCCAAAAATGTCCATTGTGTTGTGTAGATAATCTTCAAAAAAAAAAAAAAAATCTAGTACACTTTACACTTAAATGCAAGCCTGGGCATTAACGTGTTAATAAGTTAAAAGTTAAGTTGATTTAACTTAGTAACTTAAAATTATTTTATTACTGATAAATTAACTTAACTCATTACCTTACAAATTAACTTAAAATTAATTTATTATTTCTTCGTTTAATCCAGTTAAGTTAATTTTGATTTTTAAGACCAGAAAAATATTTTTGTAAAATACCGCATTCAATAACAAATTCATGAAATTTAGAATAATATAAAAATAAAAATTTCGCAGAATTTTTAGATGAGACCATAATATTTATCTCAGTATTAACTATTAATTGAGGTCCCACTGGTCTCGGGAAAAGTACTCAACCATCTTCAGAAAAAAATTAGAGTAAAATTAGCCATACCACCCATGAATTACATTATCATTGTCATGAAAAATGGCTATAATTCTATATTATAAAAATGGATACATATTATTATTGACTAAATAATTCTTAATAATAATTGTACTCTATTATTATTAGAATTATTCCATAATCTATGATATTATTAAATATTATTGAATAAGAAAAGAAATGTAATAGCTGATCAACATTTTGAGATGACTTTTATTGAGATTCAATTGGTATTTTGATTAACCTGTCTATTGTATTGTTTTATTTATTTAGATTTTATTAAAATTAAATAATATTATATATTTATTTTAATGTTTTGTATTAACTGTATAGATTTATTGCTGTATAGTTTTATAGTTACACTTTCAGCTGCAGTAATTATTTTTAGTTTTCATACTTTTATTGATCATTAAAAAGAATGTTTTTGGAAATTATATTTATCATATGTGATTTGTATGAAAAATGAATAAAAACAAACAATACATAAATTACCATAAATTTGACTTATAAGTGTCTAAAATCAATCCCAATAAAGAAATGTATATTTTTCTACTATAATTCGAGTCTAATAAGATTTTTTTGTGTTTTCATTATCGTTAATGTTAAATAAGAACTGTTGTAAATTGTTACTATATATATATATATATCTTATATCAGTGCTTAATTTAAATATTTACTTATTAATTTAAGTTAAGTTAAGGATATTTTTTAACTTAATTTTTAATTTAATTGAAAATAAACTCAAATAACTTAATTTAACTGAGTTAAAAAATATTATTAACTTGCTCAGCCTTGCTTAAATGTAATAAGACTAACCATTTTATTATAAGGAATTTTATCATATATTTTAATATAATACAGTAAAACTTAATTCTGGTTAATATAATTATATTTTGATAACTAAGTTATTTTTCTTGTCAACAGTTTATGAACAACTATGTATCAAAAATATTTTGCCACCCGATGTTGGCAACTCATAGATTGGGCAACGCTGCTCTATTTAGTTAAAATGTAGGCAATATATATTTAAACATTATTACTTTAAAAAATCTGAAACGAGTCAATTTAAACATTTAAATCTAAAGATTGTATTATTGTTTATTGTTAAGCTATCTTTATAAAACATACTATTTTTTTAAAATTGATTTTTAAAAAAATAATTGTTTCAATTTAAACACAAATTTTGTAACCAAAAACAAAGTATGAGACATGACAACTCGTGAATTCAATCAACAGGCATAATACGTTGACAAGCAATATAATATATTTTGGTGTGCTCAACAGCAAGGTATAATATGCCCCTTTTTCTAATAAATAAAGAAATATAAGTCATAATAAATATATTTCTATATTTAATATTAATTGATTATTTATAATTATAATTGATTTATTTGTCAATAACAACAAAATTTATAGGATAATTTTACAAAATACTACAGATGATACCTCCCCAATAAGTTATGTTTTGTGACAGGGGATAGTAAGTATAAAATTATTCATATCATAAATAAGTTATTAAAATAAAAACAGAAAACAAAATTTAAAAATTATGAACAAACAATACGAGTAAATTTATAATTTTTTAAAATAAAATATGTTAAACATATAAACAAAAAAGATAAAAAACATGTAAAAATAAAGTGAAAGTAAAGATTAGAAATAAAATTTCAAATTAATTTATTAATTAATCGTAAGTTTATTTTGTTATAATATTTGACTAGATACTAGGTACCTAATATCTATATATTCAGTTTAAATGGTATTTTTACAGCACAATTTTTTAATGATTATAATAAATATTAATAAGTAAAATTGACTGCGACATAAATAACCCATATGGGTGGTACAAAATAATACGAATAAAACAACAGCGAAAAGAAAAAATTTTAATGCGATGTAGCTACGAATACATGATTATGTACATTTACAAAAGTTTGAACCTTTTGATCTGGCCTGTAGTACCTGTTATCCTAGAATTCATCTTACTCGCGTTAATATACTCCAAAATTCCAGTACCATTTAGTTCGATCCAAGTACCGGATGGCCTTTTGTGACTTGGAATACGTATAGAATAATGTTACGACTGCTTTATGCGAACACTAACATTTCTCCGATTTTCAGTCAAATCGACTCGTATGTCGAGCAAGGGCACCCATAGGAAAATTCTCAAGGGGGGGGGACAACATTTTAATTTATCAATCTATTCATAAATAGGAATGACCCACGATATAGGAAGAGGTTTACAATTTTACATTATACTATTACATTGTATATGTCAAACTGGAAGACTATAAAATAATAATTATTTAACCAATTTACAATAAAAGTAATTTATTGAAATTTTTATTTAATTAATTATATAAATTGGACACTTAAAACATTAGTTATATTTATTAAAATATTAATTTACAAATATATTATAAATATTATGGTTGTGTATACACACACATATACATACCGTATTTCTGGAAATACACAATATTTTAAGAATTGATAATTGTCCATAGAATAAAAATGAAAAAGCGTATTGTTATTTATAGCTGATAACCTGATTTTTCAAATTCAATAAATATTTTTTTATCATATTAAACAATTTTCCAAGATTTTTTACATTTTTCCAGAGGGAGGGACATGTTCCTCCCTTGCCCCCCCCATATGGGCGCCTTGATGTCGAGTATATTATTGTACGACGGGGTATATAGCTGACGATGTCAACGGTTAATTATAACGCGTATATAGACAGTGCCGTATTTAGACATTTTTCGCTCCAAAAAAAAAAATTGGCACCCTTCTGAGAGGCCTGCCGACGGAAAATATAGGAGATAGATCCTCATGAACCTTTTAGATGTTCTAAGATCAATGCTATTTTTTTGTAGTAGGTGTTACATAGGCATGCCACCGTACGCCACACGCGATACCATAATACACCGTATTATTATAAATAACTTATGTTTATTGACATTATCATAACAAATTTGGGAACTAATATTAGGTATATTAATAATATTCTGGATCGCTGATAGCTATATTGCTATAAATACATTAATAATATATATTAATAAATTAAATACATTAAAATTAATTTATGATACTGTTATTAAAAACAAAAAAATAATAATTTCAAAATAATTTTAATGTTTAATAATTCACAAGTGAGCAAATTTCCCACCACAACATTTTGGCACCCGGGCAGTTGTAACCAGTGCCCCCTTTTTAAATACCGCCCTGCGTACAACAACAGTTGACAAATTACCATTTTAGCGCTAGTAACTTATATTCCGAACAATATCGAGTACGTCATGCACGGTATCTCCGCCTGTTGTCCGGACCATCATTACTCAACGCTGTGGTCCAATAATCAGGTGTATACGTTTAATTCACTATATTTAAGTAATAAACATCATTGTGTTTCTCATTTGATTTTACTAGATTGACAAGCCCTCGGAGTCCCGCAATAGGGTGCTGTAAATATTTACCAGGGAACTTTGGAGTATCTAGTTCAAAGATAGTCTAGATCAGTGCTTCTCCAACTTTTTTGTTCACGAAAAAATTTGCGGAGTCTCGAAAATCAGGAATTTATATTCAAAACAACAATAATTAACAATATTTCGTAATAAGAAAAACACAGCCAAAAATTTAATTTTTTTTTTTTTAGTAGTTCGGATTTTGTCATTTGTTGTAAAAACTGTGGTCATTTTACGTTGTACTGATAAATTTAATTTAAAATTTTATTTTGTGAAAATACCGGACAAGTATTGAAGTCAGAATAACCAAATTTTATCAGAAGTCCGAGTTGTAAATTAAATGGGTGTCACTAAAACATACAACCCGTTGCGTAATTTAAGTAATCATACCAGTGTCATTCCTCGATAACTAAGAAATACAATAATATTTAAATCTAATAAATTTAGATATGCCCACTGAGAGGCAAATGTAATTTCCTACACGAGAGTAGCAGGTACAAAAAATACATACGTTAGTTCCCATACGATAGAAAAAGGTACGTATGTTAGTTCTTGCACGGCGGAAAAAAGTACATATGAATATATACACTGTGTGTAGTTATAACTAGTGAGCGGATCTTTAGGTTTTTACACATTTTTATTGGCTTTATGCAGATTTACTAGGGTGAAAAATGTGGACGATTTATCCATCATAGAGTTCGTAGGAAAACATTTATTTTGTATATTTTAGCATATTTTGGACATGAGAGAATATTTAGCCTATTTTTCATATTTTTGAATATTATTATATATATTATTATTTTGAATATTATTTCAATTATTATTCATAAAAAAGCATATTTTATTAATTTCTCGAGTTGTGATTTTTTTAGGAAAAAAAAATTTGATTATTATATTTATATTCCTATGTATGGAACTGTTATCCATTTTTCCATTTAAATAATTTATCTTTTGCCAAGGAATGGTGCATACAAGTTGTTTTTATTTAACTATTTTGTTTTTTATATATAATTTTGTTATATTTATTCTCCTATGTATAAACTGTATTAAATTTTTATATCTATTTAAATAATTTAACAAAAAATTAACAAGTTTAAGGAACATTTAGAGATTATTTTAGGGTTTTTTTTAAAACCTATTAGCATCATATTTTAAGCTTTTAAGAACTTAAAAATCCGCTTTTTAGTTATAACTAATTATAAGGTTATCAAATTAAAATCAAGTTCTATATCATTTTTATCCGTAATGAAAAGTCGTAAATATTTTGTATGTCAAACAATATAGATACCTAATAAGATATTTTATCTTTCGCTCTACGTCGAGCCAGGATACTATTATCAGCTTATATAGCTTGTCGTATTTTTTCCCGTAATTTCGTATACGTTTTGCTTTAAATTATATTAATTTGAATGTATATTAGTTAGCCAATATACATTATATATTGATATATAATCTATATATTATATAAAAATCGTTTTGATGAAATTTCTACGCGCTATTACTTAACCTTACATGCGCTATATATGCGATTTTAATCATCATATTATATTTATTTGTGAAAATGCGCGTTACGATTTTTATTATACTTTTTAATCAACATATATTTATTTTTGAAAATTAAAATACATTTATTGTGTAAATTTATTTTATACATATGTACCTTTTTCCGCCGTGTAGGAACTAACATACGTATCTGATTTTTACCATATAGAAACTTACAAATTTCCGTGTAGGGCAGGGGTCTTCAACCTTTTTATGCAGAGGGCCACATATTATTTTTTTTTAAATCTTGCGGGTTGCATTCGTTGTAAAAACATGTATTATATATAAAAATTCCGTTTTATTCTTACAATTTTTAAAATTAGGTAGGTACATTTAAAATTACAAATTAGTAAATTTAATAATTTAAAAAAATTGCTATTGGATCATTTTTCTTGAAAAATGTGTTTTTCATCCGAGATTTTACGTTTTTTACTCACCGACATATTGTATAAATATTACGAAGAAAAAGTATGAAATTGAAATTTTTACACATAAAGGAGAATATTGTGCTCGTTCCACAATCGATTACGAACCAACAGACAATAATAATTATATATTGGTAGGTAATTAAATTTATATTATTACATATTTCTGATAGCGATAGCTTAACTGTTATAATTTTATTGAACTAGAAAATGTAAATGCTAAATTTAAAATGTGATTGCGGGCCGCATATCTTGACAAGACGGGCCGGGGGTTGAAGACCCCTGGTGTAGGGACTTATGTATGTTATTGTTTACCTGCTATTCTCGTGTAGGAGCTTTACGACTGCCCTACACGGAGCCCCTACACTTCTCTCAGTTTGATAACCGTTGGTATAGATAGTCCAGCTATACCGTAGAGAATTCTGGCTGTAGCCCAGAGGCCCGGGGCCTGACCAAGTTCACTACGTCTCGGTCATGGTGTCGAGCTACTTATGGATCATCAACATGAATCGTGCTGATGACCTACCCAAATTATTATAGCGTATGTTGTATAACGAGTCTACAACAAAGTGAAAACACAACAATATTGATCTAAAACGTAGACAAATAACATTTTCAAGAAAGACCCATAGGCTATAAATAATTATTTTCATTTAGTCCGTGGAATAACCATGACATTATCTCTTTGGTGTACACATTTTAAAAGAAGACACTGGATGTCAGCGGCCAAGTTTAATACCTCGTGCGAGAATGATCTGGATTAATTGTTTGTCCCCCCCCCAGGGGGGCAGGGGCTTGATTTCTCTCCGCTGCCCTTCGAATGGGTATCGAACCGTCACGTTAAGAATGCGGTTATTCACGTCGAAGTAAATACAAACATTTACATCGGTATATACGTGTGTTACAATATTAATTTCGAACACAGCCGGTGCGCAGTCCGCGGACGTATGCACTATTTCCACGGCGGTTTGTTGAACATCCATTCTTCGTGGTTTTCGATGACGTGGCTGCTCGAAATCGGCTCGACGGCGGGCACGGTGACCACAGCGCCGTTGCGCGTGTGCGTGATCCTGTTCTTGACGAACTCGCGTCTCAACACGTGTGCCTTGTTAATCTTGAACCGGCAGCTCGAGGAACTGCCGCGGAACGGAACGGCGGCACGCGCCTCCGGCCACGTCCCGCCACCGACCGGATCGCGCGTCGCCGGCACCTGGTAAGGAGTGTGGCCGGCGGCCGCGACGTCCGGACCGCGCGTCGACGGCACCAGGTAAGGAGCGTGGTTGGCGGCCGCTACACTGGCCGCCCGGCAGTTGCTTCTGATCAAACGTCCGCGTTCGTTCGTCACGCACCGGAACTCTCTCAACTGCGCGTTCGTTGTGATTCACAACAACAACAATAATAAAAATACGAATTATTCCGTTCTTTACACCGTTCTTACGTTTGTCTTATGAAAACCGACGGCCCCGCCGGGTTCACGTGAACACCCAAACAGTCGTCGGTCTACGTGCCCAACGGGGCGAGTAGTGGGCGCGGTGACAAGATTGTTTGCAAGGGGCGGATATGCGGTTTATTTGGTACCCTATTAGAGCCCTGTATGAACCGGGCTGGTACAGCCGTGGCTTGAGCCGGGCAGGGCAGCATTTTTATCATGAGTGTATCGGGTCAGAGTGGGCTTTGATTTTTAAATTAATTTTATAGATGAACTCGGTTTTCGAAGACTAAAATAGTGTTGAACTTCAATGGCATTTTATATCAGGATACGGGATCAGATGCAATCATTCGTCTGGCGCATACAGTTCATCGCGATCGACATGCGTCGAAATGACTGATTTGAGATTCGATCATTAAACGAAAGGACAACATTGTTTCGATATTCGAAAACTGGCGGCGAAAAACGGTCGCATGGTGGAGGTCGATCGACATAGGCGCAATTAGGGGAGGGGGTGGAGGGGCTAAGCCCCCTTAAAAACATTCAAAGCCCCCCAAAAAATATACAGAACTTTATATTATTATATTGATAAATAAAAAATATATGTGATTACTACTGAAAAAACGAATAAAATACATTTTTGTTATTCTTTTTTTAGTAACAATATTATAATCATGGTCTTAAATAATATGTCTTTTATTTCTAGAGTCTAGACCGTGTTTATTATAGCGCACCTCAGAATATAATTATGTTTTGAAAAATATGATAAAAGGAGTTCCTAACTATTTAACCATCAAAGAAAAAATATCTAAAGATACGTTTCCAAATCTTTTTAAAATTATTTAATTGGCTATCACTCTTCCGGTCAGTTCGGCTACTTGCGAACGGTCATTTTCTGCAATAAGAAGAATTAATAATTATCTCAGGTCTACAATGTCACAGGAACGGTTTTCGAAATTTGCAATACTTAATAATGAGAGAGATATTATTGTTGACACCGAAATTATTTTAAATACATTTGCTAAAAAAAAAAATAGAAAAATAAGAATATAAATGTAAAAAACTATATTAAATGTGTTATCTATACTTAAAAGCGAATTATTGTTTTATTATTTATTTTTAAATTTTACTTACTTTTCAATAAACACATTTTTTATAGAGGGTAAAAGGTGGAAAAAAAGCTTCTGAGAGGCAGTGATTGAAAAATTTATGTGAGGGATTAAAGCCCTCCCAATTTTTTTACTCTAATTGCGCCTATGTTGATCGACGTATATTTATTTTGGAAATGGAATTTCTTTTAACTCGTGTTAACTGTACCCACGATCCGTGGTGAAGTGGCGAGTAACGAGTGGCGAGGCACACGGCCCAGTGACGAGTATTTATCTACGTACACGAGTCTTGGGAACTGATTGGCTTGATTATAATACGCGATGTACCTGCCTCTACTGTAGAAAAATGTCGACGTGCTAAAATCGAGTTCAACACTTTTATATTTATAAATGCGGGGGAAAAAAACAATTTCTTCAAAAAATGGGTTTTATTCATAGCCTACCATGATTTTCGATGATAATTTTTTGTACAATTATTCGCGCAAAGTGCATCGACCCAGTGCGCTGATCATACACAGCCGAGTCTCGGCGATAACGCGTACAATTACACTCCAGGCCCATTTTAATTTTATGTCATTTTATTTAAATACAATCAACTCGAATATTTTTTCTTGATTTCGACTCTAGTAATTGGAATTCGACTGAATTAAACCGTATACATTGTTAATCGGTGGCACCGAACTCTAAACGTTTCGGTGGAGCGAAAACTAAGGTTATAATAATATATAAGTTAACTCTAACTATACCTAACTTAAAAACTTTAAATGATCCTCTAGGTACTACACACTTTCTGGATACCCATTCCATGTATGGTATACCATATACCCTTATGTAAAAGATAAAGCTGCCTACTCCACTTGATGCATTTATCGGTTTGGCGCTATCGGAGTGGTATGGTACCGTTGTAAAGTTCTACATTTTTACTTGCAGATAAATGTATTATTATCAGTACATACTATCAAATGTGTTTTAAGAAAACTTAATTTAGAAACATGTACCTGTTCGCTGCTCACGTCAAGTGCTTCGGTAAATACAATCCACTGTGATATACCAAAGTCGCCGTTGAGTTTTATTGCTTTGCCCAAATACGTGAAATATTCTCCTGGTTGGTTGCCAACCAACCGACTCAACGGAATGGCTGGTATTTCTACACTTTTTCGATATGCTTGTATTTTTTTCAAATTCAACGTTATGCAGTCAATGCCAAAGTGGTGTTGTTCATTCGGTGTTATCTGTCAAACATTTTATAAATTACACGCGTACTAAAAATTAGCGACTATCTGAGCACTTGCATTTTTTTATGTTAATAGTGATACTAATTACTATTTCTATCTCATTATGTTTTGTAAAAATCAAGTTATCATAAATTAAATTCTGTATGCTAATTCAGTTTAGCACGTCGAAAAATTGTAGCAGCATATTATCCAATCATATACAAAACATTTGATGGTAAATATAATGTTATTCAACGGTTCTAAATATCTATACCTATAGCATACATAGGTTTTGCAAGCTATATTCAAACAGGGGTGCCTGGAGAGGGGGGTCAGTTGGGGCTTTGACTCCTCTGATATTTTCCATATCAGTTACAACATTTTTTACAAATTGTATTCAGTGTATAAATTAATAATTAACAATAACGTTTTTACTATTTTTTAACACTTTACGTCATTTAAAGTCATGGATTAGAAATAGGATGGGAAACGAACGACTGAGTAGTCGGTATTCGGCAATTGCGCTGAATTTGGGACACTACCTATGCAGTATACATTTATTGAGCCGGTATAAAAAAAAGAGTATATTTAAATGTATACATCTATTGCGTTGGTATAACAACCTATACAGTACAAGAAAAAATCATAATGGCTAAAAAACAAAAATTAAAATTAAAATCAAACTTATCATTCTATATACTTGATATTTACACTAATAGTATATAATAATATATATATATATATGTATTTACATTAATTCTACACATTTTGAAAAGTTCTTTGTCTAATATTAAAATTAGTTTTGTCTATTTTACTGTTTATTTTTTTTGTCATAAATTTAGAGTTTGGTCTATTTGTGATAATAAAGAGAACACGTATTATGATTGTTGCGTTACATTATTTTTAAAACTTCATAAAAAACAAGAATATTTGGATGGGGTGAATAAAAATATTTCCGAAACGCCGAGTGTCATTTGTTGTTCTTTCACCTGATATGTTACACGATGACCAAAGATACGGGGGAAAAGTTGCATTTTCATCAATATATGTATCCATGAGGTAATCGCAAAATGTATTAACTTGAATATCGATCGGCGCAATAGATGTATACCTATAAATTATACCCTTTTTATATCGGTGCAATAGATGTATACCTTTTTTTCTATCCCATGATTTTTCCTTCTTTACCTGTGATTTTCAGCGCAATTGATATAAAGCCTAAGTAGTATGGGGTTAATTAATATTCACCGCCGAAGGTATGATGATAAAAATATTTTTAATATGATGATTCAATCAATTTATTTACTTCTAACAAAAGGAGATTGTTATTACATTATTAATAAAATAATTATATATGATGAAAATTTGATTAAATAAAATTGTTTTTTGTTTAAACTTTATTATGTTTCTTCTTATAAATATTTGAACTGATAATGTAATTTTATATTAAATTAATTTAAATTTTTAAAACATAATTAATGATAGTATTTTTAGTTAATACAAAATACGAGCATATGAAAGTTGTAGTGGTAAATCTTCCCGTAGTTAATATTTACTTACAATTTGTTTTGCCCCCTCCTGGGCTACATTTCTGCGGGCGTCCCTGTATCCACAGCAAAACCGAATACAATAAAAAAAAAATTTTTCGAAATTATTAAATATATGTAAAGGTACCTTTACATAATGCAATAAAATACAAGCTCATGGTTTTGCACATGTAAACAGTATTTTTAGCTACTTAAAAAATTAATTAATTCTATGTTTAATTGGTTTTTCCACAAACCATTATTATATTGCTATATTATTCGTTGAGTTATAAATCATATATTAAATCATAGTTTGTTGAACGTGTGTAAGATAGTAATTATATGATATTATATCATTGTACAA
This sequence comes from Sipha flava, assembly GCF_003268045.1. Classification (NCBI taxonomy): domain Eukaryota; kingdom Metazoa; phylum Arthropoda; class Insecta; order Hemiptera; family Aphididae; genus Sipha; species Sipha flava. Next base: position 318,966 of record NW_020271732.1, read on the forward strand.
TAATAGTGAATAGAATCAATTTGCAATTCACGTAATTTCCATGTTTTCATATAAAACCATAAAAACATTATTTATTTTATATACGTAATCCATTAGTTGCTTTATATATTATTTGAAAGGTAAATTAATTTATAATATTTATATTATTTAGTTCAACCGTACATTCCAGGTAGTACGTATCTAACCCACAAAGATAATCAGCTACTTTACCGAATATCTCCACTGTAAATTTATTAGTATCTTTGCAGTCTTTGCTGTAATTACTTATGTCTGTGTTTTAATGCACGAGTATATGAAGATTTTTAAAAATCATACATTTTCTTATTTATTCGTCACGTCATAGCATTCGAAAAACGATTATGACTGTATTACCATAGGAATTATATTGTGTATTTATTATGCGAATAAACTATGTAGAATTGTAACTAGAATTTATTGTCTAGTAAAATAATATTAGTAATTAGTAGTTATATAATTTGAGCCTGAATTTTAATAAGTTTTGCGTAATTATTTGGAACTTCATAGATGGTGCACTCCTATAGTTTAAAATGTATTTCAACAATAGATAGGTACGATTCCGCAGAACTAATTTTTATTTTGTAATTTTTTGGTTTTTATGTAAATTTTGTGTTTAAAGACATTTAAAAATAATAATTTTGTTTCAATTTAGATAAAAATCATGAGTAGGTATATAATTTGTAATTTTTATGTTACTGTTATGAAAAATAATCAATACAAGATTTTAAAACGATTTTCTAGATTAAAGCCAATTTTGAAATTTAAACTTAATTCAAATTACAGATATTTACAAACTGCAATTATTAATTTAAAAATCAATTAATAATTTTATTAACTTTTTTAAGTATAAAGGTCATTAACAAATAAAATTTTTTAAAGCATCAACATCCGAGCCCTACTTTATAATAGTAAATATTTGATAATTGTATACAAATATGTTATAATTAACTAATTATAACTAACCTCATGATTGTCTCACTTAAAGATAAAAAATAAAAATAATTCGGGTTTACCGAAGGTAAAACTTTTAAAAGTTAAAAAGTTTAAAAGTTTTCAATAAAAAATGATTGACTTAAAATGCTTTGATGTTTCGATAATATAGGTCAGTTTTGTATTTTTAATTCTTTCCCGATAAGGATCTTACGGTTAAAATACTGTTTTGGTATCTATAACAATTGTATCTAATTTCCTATTTAAAAAAACACACACATATATATATATATATTTCGTATGACAGAGTAAAGCAACATGTAAATATCAACAGAAACATATACTATACTAAAAAAAAAAAAATAATAATAATAATATTAATATGAGAAATGGTAACTTTTATAGCTGAGATATATTTGTAAAAATAGGCTATAAATTAATGTCCAGATTTCGTATCCAATCAACAACATCCTTGTTAGCTTTATGGATATTATTTAAAGTGCCTTTGAATTAATGGATTGGGCTATATGGTAGATTGTTTGCTTATTATTCCCACAGTCGCATGAAGAAGTAGTACCTATGTAATTTCCATTTGAACATCTTGTGATTACATCTTCCATGGCCGGTTCTAATATGATTTAGGGTCACCCAAATTTGTCTTGGTAGATCGAAGCCTGGTTGTTAAGAAGTTGGATTGGTAACAATGTTTTGTACATCAGGGTTTTCCGCCATCCAATCCTTAAGCCATTTGGTATTTCCCCCGGTATTTTTCAGTAATAGCATTTCTGCGGTTTTCCAGGGTGGTTTGCGTGACTTAAATCGCAGTCTATCCATATTTAATCTTACATCTGCGTGTATCGGAAGGCTCAAAGGTACAAAGGGGTATAAAGGGGTACCTCAAAGGGGTACAAAGGTAAATCGCTTCCACATAGTGTACTCCGGGCAACGGGCAACGGCTAAAGATTTATCAAAACCGACTGCTGTCTTTATGATTTCACAGCAAGTATGAGTAACAACACCAATATTAATACTAACAGCAATTTATTACATGAAAAAGTGTAAAAGAACTACCAGAAAAATATTTATAGACAAAAAAAATGTAACACTAATGCGGCGATATAATTTCCATCAATATCTATGAATAGCAAATATTTGGTATGCACTAACTAATCGATTTTAAAATATTATTATTTTCGTTTGAATAAAATTAAAACGATGGATTATGTAAATTGTATTATCACTTTTATAACTTACGTTGAAAACATATGCTAATGTCACATAACCATTTTGTTGCGATTCGGCTTCAAAAATTGTCTTGCATGATCTTTTAAAGAATATCAAATGCATTTCCATTGCATGACTATAAAATAAAAATATATTTAATGAGGTATCTGTTATAAGCAATTCCGTCCTAGCAATTTTCCACGAAAATTTTTACATGGGCCTCCAAGAATCTAGTTTCGCCATTGTGTACGACCGGTTTCGAATTTAAAAGTTATTATCAGGTATTTACAAAGTCAATGAAATCGCGACTTAATTATTTTGTTAAATTATATATTATGCACCTAACTTTGTTCAAATTTCAGTAATTATTGCTTTGAATTATGCAAACACTATGTAAATGGTTATATTTATATTAATTTTGTCCAATTATTACCAAATTAACAATATATTACCGTGATGACTATAATACTGCGCATGATAAAAATGGGTTTTATCTCAGTAGACATTTATCATTTACACGAATAATGTATTTTTTCAGCATAAATACGGATATTTCAATATCTTCCGTCGAAAAGTCATAGGTATTTTATGGTTAAATCGTAATATTTTAATACAACCACCGTTGCTTACCATTTGCCGTTGATGGTGTGTTCGCTTCCTAAGTTGTTGTTTTCCGTCCAGTGAAAGTGCAAATGAGAAAAACAGTACCTGTCGATCAAACTGGAACCTGAGATGGACGGTCGTTTATCAGATGACCAAATTCCATTCATCGTTACTATAGACACAATATTATTATTTCGCTAACATTTAACTACCATAATATTTCACAGATTAAACGAAACATTTATATTATAATCTGTGATATTATATTATAGTGAACACATTTATTTTTGGTTCGTTGTATTGTCATCGGTACACGCAACACGTTTAAAGTGTCACTGATGATAGGCGTGAACTGGGGGGATTGCTTCCCCCCCTAAAAAATTAGGAGGGGCAGTGACCCTTCTGGAATTTAACATACCTTGTTTTAAAATATGTACAAAACAGCTGGTTATAGCTATTACTATAACATTTTTTTTTAAATCTTAGATTTTCGCTTATCTAACATAATGTTAGAAAATGAATAATTTTATACAATAATATGAAGGTAGTAAAGCGGCATTTAACCTCGGTTTAGATGTTAGATATGTAATTATATTTTTGCCCTCCCCCCTAATAAATTTTCAAGTTACGCCTATGTCACTGATCACATTTTAAGATAATATAATAAATATTATTTCACTCGAATGATATTGTATTGAAAAATTATATTGAGGTGTACAGAGATACAGTTTATTTTAATAAGGCGTTTCGCAGTTGAAGTACACAATTCGAAAAAAATCGACCTTTATCGACATTTATTCTATCTATCACATCAAAATTATGTTTTTTTTTTACTGGACTGTTTTAATTTCATACAGTTATACGTCTTAGAAAGATAAATATTGTACTGTTATTTTACTGATAAACCTATTTCGACAAGGCCGCCAATGTGGACTATGTACATAATACAAACACGTACGAGAAATAGGTATAATTTTATTGGCACTACCTACGTAATTATGTAGGGATATAGTTTATGAGGGCGAAAGGTATATAGTTTATTATATATATATATATATATATATATATATATATCATTAGATAGTTGGTGCGTTTTAATTTTCAAGGGAATACGGGACGGGCATAGTCGCGCAAAGAAGACTTTTAAATCGTTTTATTAGCGATTTTTCGTACGTCGATATGTACGCGCGGATAACATTAGACATTCGTACCCGTCCGACCGTTGTTGTACAACGTCGTTTTCACGGGCAACGCGTCAAAGTCGTGGAACTCGAGCGACGGTAACGTTATGACACACATGTGATCGGTGTTGACGGCCAGCGGTGACGACGGTATGACGTCCAAGTCGGTATTGCCCATGTCGTCCCACACCAATCGTAACGATTCGTCTGCAAAATAAAAAACCGTAAGCACCAGGGCCGGTAGGGTTAGAGCGGGGCAAAACGGGGCAGTTCGAAGTTTTTTTCTGTATGATGTGCAGCGATATCGTATCATATTTGATCAACATTATCGTTATTCATATTACACGAAAAAGGGCAAGCAAAAATGGGCAGTTCCAAAAATGAGTTAGGTCTGATATTAAGCAGTGCCGTTCCTAGGTTCTGCAAGGCCCTGGGCATTATTAGAATTCGAGGTCCTACAATATTGTATCGAAATTCATAAGTACACCAGAATAGCAGTCCTCGATTCATATATTTATAATCTATTTATACATGGTATGTTGTATGTTGTAACTATATATATATATATATATATATATATATTATTGTATAAACGTGAGGCCCTTGGAGGCACGAGGCCCTGGGCAAGTGCCCCGTTTGCCCTGCCCTCGGGACGGCATTGATATTAAGTACCTATTGTAGTTGTTGTTTTATCAAGTAACTTATTGTTATTAGATTATCTACAGTCATACAGGTAAAATATCGGCGGTCATCAAAACCGTACATATTTATTCTATTGTTAAAAAGGGAAATTTGAAAGGTCGGTAATTAAAAACCGCATACATTTAGTTAACAGTTCCTTTCTCTCTGCACTCTTTGCATGTACAGTTCACGTTGCCGGTTTCATATGAGTTCCACAAAAAATCTTTTTTTTTATATTGGGATTTACTTGGAGTGATGTTACATAGCAAATCGGGGGATATTTTCGTTTTTAACTGTCCGAGCGAATGAGTGACCCCGCTCGGTCTTGAGGTGCACTCATGTTATTTTAAATAAATGTATACGTAATTGATATATATATAAATTTGTGCGGTATTGAACGGTTTAATTTGGCGAAAATATGTGAGATTAAGATATAAAAGTGTGCGGTTATGAACGACGCCCTAAAATATAATCACTGTAGAAATATTATATCCACGTGGAACGAAATGTAATTTTTGATTTCTTAAAATTACATACCTTCATTATTAACGTGTCGCACGTCATTCATGGTTTTAATCTATCAACTATGCGTATTCAGAAGACCACGATTATCCAATTGGTTAGAACTATGAATATAGTAAATTAAAAAAGTTAATCATTTATATTTTACATTACTATGGCATCCATTATTCAACATAAAATTCGTCATGATAAAAAAAAATCTTTGTTATTAGTGACAACTCACCTACCTGTATTTTTAGTCAGCTAATAAAATAATAAATTCATTGATTAATGTACCAAGACACATGGGTATCCCCAGGGGGGAAAGACAGGGCACTTACTCCTCCTTAGAATTTTAAATTTGTTTTCCAAGGCATTATCTGTAACGTGCCAATTTAGTAAACATAGATTACTTTAATAAAACATATTTATATCTATATCTATACTTCTATACTACTACTCGTATGTAAAACGAAGTCGCTTTTTTTTGTTCCGCGCCCGCAGGGGGGGGAGGCAAAAGAGGCCATTCCTCCTACTGGGAATTTTTGTTTTAAAACTATTGTTAATTTAATACCACGCATATTAATTATAATTGAAGACCGGATTTATATTCTCTTAAAATACCTTAAATATGATGCTAATATTCTCTAAAAAAAACCTTCAAATATTCTTATTATATTCCCTTAAAAATTTTAAAATATGTAAAAATATTCGAAATTATTCAAAAATAATCAACATCAATATAAGGTTTAATATGCATTTTTAAATTTTTTTTTTTTTATAACATTCTTTTAATAATGAGGTATATACGTAATTGCGTATTATAATAGAACACTATTGTACTTCAGTAAGAGTAGGAATATAATAAAAATATTACAGTATAGTCTATAGCAGGGGTCACCAACGTTTTCAAACAAGTGAGCTTCATTTAACATTTAAGTCCCTAGCGATTGACATCCAGGAAAATGTAGGTCTTTAATCTTTAAATCTAATATTCCCATTATCCAATTAATCTGATTATATTACGCGATCGACTGATTGAATTAAATTTTACAACGATCGACTGATTGGCGATCCCTGGTCTACAGTATTAAAATTTAAAAACAATATTCCTTTGGTATATTTTAATTAAATGTTGTATTAACACTATTGTCACAATATTAAAAATAACGAATAATCATATATATTAAAATATAATAAAACAAAAAAAAAAATTGGTTAACAAAAGGTAATCCTTAAATAATAATAATTTAATACAAGATATAAAATAACAATATAGGTATGTATATATATATATATATATATGTAAAAAAAAACAAAATTTATTTGGTGCGTACAATGGTAAATATTTACTTTTTGAAGAATAAAAAAGGAACTTGAAATACTATTTAAATTTTATTATATGAATTAACAATAATATATTTTACATATTATCTGTACTAATGTTAGTTCTTCTATCTAAAATTTGTTATAGAGACTAAATGAACGTTCAATATCAACAGATATTAGAGGTGCAAACTTCATGTCAACAACTACATTAGGTGTAAAATATTCTGGGAGATCTTCATTGTTTCCACATAAAATGTTCCCAACTTTTGCTAACATTTGGTAACCTTTATTTTTTTTAACTTAATTGAGACACTTTAGTATTTTTATTATGTTACCCGTTTCACCAGGTATATTGGTTAGTTTGCAGATAACAGTTTGTATAATCTCCAACTATGAAAAAAAAAATCAAATATTCTAAAATATGCTAAATGGGCTAAATATTCTCTAACCTATGATATATTCTAAAATATGCAAAAAAAATTAGATATTAGAATATGCAAAAAATCATTCTACAAACTTAGAATAGAATGAATCGTCCATATTTTTTACTCTCATACAACTGCATAGACCAAGTAACGATATGTAAAAACATATAAATGCGGTCTTTAATTATAACATAATTTTATTGAGAACCATTTATGAACTTTAGTAAAATTTATTATATTATTAGATAATTTAAAATGTATAATCTTGAACATATTTATTAGTTTACAATGTTTACATATGATTGCATATCGCTTAAAACTATAAATTCTCCCGAGTACCGATTTCTATGGTATTTGATTTTGTTCTCATCTATTTTTAGGAACACGTTTTATTTATTTATTTATTTTTTATTCTATGCACTCCTTGTACATTTTCGAAAATCTCACGCCTCTCCCTTAAAAATTACCTTATTATAAAATATAAATCAACTTATTAATATTTTTTTTTACATTTTTATACAAATATTACAATTAAAAAATGCAATAAGTAATTTGGGATTGTTTTTTTTTTTACCAAGTCCATAATCCGTGGGAATGTTTTTGACAATGCATATTATTTTTTCAGATCCGATTTCGTTTGATTTTTATTTATAAAAGTGGAAAAATAAGATTTAATAAGATAAGTAAATACAGTTGAAATTAATGCATATCGAGGTTTTTTTTTTATTATTTTAGGATACAAGGTAATCTAACTTGTGAAGAGATCAATCATTATAAAATATTCGTAAAATTGTTATCGAGGCGATCCCCTGAAATTTTTTTTTTTTCAATTTTATTGGCTGTAGAATGGTGTAATAATTTTAACGACAAAACTCTTATTGTTTTATCATCACTATAACCCCCCTCACCCCCCGTAAAGTATCTAAATTCACCTCTTTAGAGGAAGAAATTCTCACCGGTTCGGAACCACTGGTAAAACTAAGATAAATTAATAAAAATCAACTTAAGTCCTGCTATTTATTTTTCAGTACATCATTACTAGTGCTGGGATTTAATGCTCTAGAAAATAGCAAAAATGCTTTAAGAATTATACAATATACACTATAAAAATGTATTTATTATAGTTTATAAACGATTTTATAAAAATCATGTTACCAAACATATTTAATTATATTTATCTATACATAAATAAATGGAGCCAAAAATGTATAACATTTCATCAATTGAGAACGGTTGGGCCGATTTGGCTCAAATTTTTTTAATTGTTTGTAATTGCCAAGAGAAGGTTTTTACGAAAAAAAATGTTGGAAAAGTGCTATTGTTTAATAAATCGTAGTTTAATTTAATAATTTTTGATCAGGTCGACAACTGCGCAATTAAAAATTAATTATTAAATGAAACTATTTAAAAACTATTAATTTTATTTTTGGTATTAAATGACGGGTATTGCATTAATATTAAACAACAAGATCCCGTGACAGGTGCCAAAACAAACAAGAATGTTAGTTCGAAGGATTATTATGCATATCGGTTGATGATTAGACGCGATCAGGACAACGTTATTCTACGATGTCGTGAGCTTTGTCAAAAATTCATGGTCGTCATGTATGTAAAGATAGAGAGCGAACGATTTCGATACTTACTATCCAATCAAAAAAAGCTGCGTGCGGAAGATTCTCAAAACAATTGTTAGATATCGGTGATGGGAAAGTTACTACAGATAAAAGTCATACAAATCTTTTGATAAAATATACATTGCTATTGAAGCTGTAAATTATCTAATAGTTTTTAAACTAGGCAAGCCACCGCATAATTTACAACTGAAGGTTGGGTCTCTGGTTATTTAGCTTCGTAATTTAAACCCACCACGGTTGTGCAACGACACGCGATTAGTCATTAAAAAATTAATGAAAAATGTTATCGAAGCCATAATTTTAAATGGCAAATTTCGAGGTGAAAATATATTATTACCGCGAATCCCTATTATACCCACAGATGTGTCAATACATTTTAAACACCTTCAATTTCCAATTAGATTGGCATTTGCAATGACATCAATAAGTCTCAAGGCCAAACGATGTCTGTCTGTGGCTTAGATTTAAGCGCATCATGTTTTTCACACGGACAATTATACGTGGCGTGCTCTCGAACCATTTAATTTGTTTGTATTGGCGAAAGATGTGATAACAAAAAATATTGTACACGCTGTTACATTAAGGGAATGATATTGTTTTTTACTAATATTTTCATAATTAGCGATATATATATATATATATATAATTTTAGAGGATTAATTTTAATAAATTATTAAAACAATAAATGTTTGATGTTTTTTCATTTTTATACTCCATACTTCTTCCACTTATATGCCACATCCTTACACATTTATATTAAATTAGTTATTTTTTTCTAGCAAAATATTCTCTAGAAATAATTTATATGACAAAACAACGTTTGTCGGGTCAGCTAGTTATACATGAAAATAATAAAATGCAGTGGCGTAGCCAGGAACTTTTTATGGAGGGAGGTTCAGCATATTTATATATATATTTAATCTTATCACTATCATTTTGACTAATATTTGTATTGATCTCGGTATTTTTAAGTCTGGTTGACATTAGTTTTTTTGATTCAGGTAAAAAAAAAAATTAATTTTCTAGTCTGCTTATTTGTTAGAGAATTTGGCTATAATAATAAATAATAATAATAATAACAATTTAGGAACTAGGAACTAATATAGGAACATAAATATTAGATATTAGAATATTAAAATATCCAATCACTTAGGTATACTAAAAATTAAATTTTAAAAATATCTTACCATAATGGAATGTTTAGACGTCATAGAATGATGTCAAAATAAAATAAACCAAACATAATGGAATACAAATGTTAACTATAAGCGAATAAACGAGTAGTAATTAAAACAGTGAGACACCAACGGGCAATGACCAGCGGCGGATCTAGAATATTTTGACAGGAGGAGGGGCACAATAATCATTCTTGTAAAATTTATTTTTAAATTATAACGATCGGAAAAAAAGTGACAACATCGGCAGTCCGACGCATGGTGATATGCTGGGAGTTCCGGAGTCCGACAATAGAAAAATACGATATTAAAAGTAACTAGTAAAGACCGTAGAGTTATACATATTAAGATATTTACTAATGTCAAGTTCAAATTATTTAAATTGTAGTGTACATAAAAAAAAATTATTCAAATAAAACATTTATGAAAGCTATAAAAATATAAAAATTTTCCCCGTAATTATTTTTAGATCCCACTTGACAGGAGGGGCACGTGCCCCCCCCCCTGGATCCGCCACTGGCAACGACTATTAACTAATAACTATTAGTTTTACACAATAAAGTGCTTGTGATAAATGATCAGCGAGCCGCGAATGCAATAGGAATACCCAAAATAAACTTTAAATACAGACAATGATATCACTTTTATATCAGTTATGGGGCCCAGACGACCGATTTAGAATAAACCGTTGTAGAAAACCTAAATAATTTGTTCCCAAGCAAAAATTATCAAAGTAGTAATAAAGTATTTAAATATGATCATAATATTATAACGTTTGTGTGTGTGTGTGTGTGCATCGTGTGTATATGTTTATAGTGTTTATACAAACTATTAATATGATTTCCAAGTCAAAATTATAAAATATATAAATGTTAAAGAAAAAACCGTGTTTCATGTAAAAGTTAATTTACCATCTCAGGTTCATGGGGGGGTTCGGACCCCCAAGCCCTCCCTAATGGATATGCCACTGATTAAATAGGTAGCTATAAGTTTAATATTTACATTTTATTTATTTAAATTTTATCGTTGTTAGCAACGATGTTCTCTTGCAAATGGAAAAATTTCTTTCGGCTATTTTAATTATATTCTACTTTTAATAAAATATGTACATGGGCCGATATGCTCGTATTTATTAGTTTACTAATCAAGTAGATTACATACTAAAAGTGCAAGTTTTAAGTGAACAAATACTGAAACGCGTGATCAAATATCCTAATATTTAAGAATTAATCGATAAGTTCTGAAAAATTATTTAAAAACTTGAAAAATGCCATAAAAACAGCAAAATATGCCCTAAAAATGCATATAAAGTTTAATTTGTTATAAAATGTAAAATAAAAACTACATTAAATCACTTGAAACAAATTTTCTGCTTACAGACCTACGTATTGGGACATTAGAAAAAAAAAAGATAAATTTGCATCAAAATCCCAACCTTAATCATTATATTGTAAATTGACTGTTTCCATTTAAAGGGTAGAAGACAACTTCTTAGTATCATAACTAAACTCAGTTTGAAAAATATTTATTTCTTCAGATAAAACGTAGACAGGAAATTGTATTTTACATTTTTTATCAAATGTATCACAAGTAAAAAATTGTTAAAAAAAAACTTCTTTGAAATTTGTTTCAAATAAAATAATTTTTTTGTTTATACAAAAATTTGAATATCGCTAATAATAAGCATAAAATAAAAATCAAGCACTATTTATACAATAATAATAATAATAATAATAATTCATTTAGTAAAAATAATACAAATAATGATAAAAAACTAACTTCAATACTTAAAATATTAAGGAATTTTAATTGATATATATATATATGATATTAAATATAAATTATAAATAATATAATATATCAAATAAATATTAAACATGGATATTATCTATGGCTACTTAGCACTTATTTTTTTTTAAGCAAATACAATTTAGTGGTTAATGTAACTGCTGAATCCATAACAAATTAAAGCCTCAAATTTTATGTTAATAACATATAAAATAAAATTTTAGATCAATGTTCCTTAATTTATGAATAGTAGTTTGACTTAGCTTTTTTTTTAATCTTTAAAAAATATAGTCAATGTTAGAACTCCCTAACCCTAATACTAAGTATAAAATAAAAATTAAGCACTGTTTATATAATAATAATAATAATAATAATAATTAATTTAAAAAAAAAACAATACAAATAATGATAAAAAACTAATTTTAATAGTTAAAACATAATGGCATTTCAGTTGATATAAATTCTAATATATTGATCGATACAAATAACTTTATTTTAGTAATATTAAAGTCTCCATTAGGCCAGAGGTCTGGCAATATATATGTCTTTCCTACCATTTATAATTTCGCCATCTTGAAACAATTTTAAACCACGTTCATTGACCAGATGTAGAAGGCTTACATAGGCAACACCAACAGAGAGGTCTTGCCTATCTTCTGTAATTTTTTGTAATAATGTTGAAAATAGTAACCGGCTACTCCATTCATTATCTGACTCAATTTTCTATGTATATATAAAAAATAAATAAATAATTGTTATAGAAATAATACACTAAATATTATATAAATACTTACAATACATTCTGTATTAATAATGTCAAACATTTTCTTTTTTAGATCTGCTATATCTATAGTGGTTTCTCTTTTAAAGTCTTGTAAATTAAAATTATCTTCAGACTAAGGAAATAAAACTAGTTAAAGTTGTTCTCAAAATTATTAATCACTTATGTTTTATAAATATTTTATATTCCTTATAGTAATTTTAACAATAATACTCCTACATGAATACTCAAAAATAATATTTTTTTAACCAAATAAGTGATATGACACGTACAGTTATATATATACAGGGGCGGATCTAGGTGGGGGGAGGTTCAGAGGGTCAGTTGACCCATCGGATTTACTTGAAAAATGAATGCCATGTATATTCAAAATTTAGAATGTATAATTCATAATTTATATTTTAAATTATATCGTTTTAGTAGAAAGTAAATCATATTTTATTCCGAACGTTTGTTGCGCTGATAAAATTAGATTATATTTATTAATCGTAAATAAGTCATTATAGGTGGTACCACTAATTCTAAAATGTTATATAAATATACTTATAAACTTTTATGAGCATATTGTGTTTTTTATTTTACAAGGTATTAATTTCTAATTCAGTTTCATCCCTAATAAATGGCCTCTTGAAATGGCTTAACCCACAGTTCCCCTACTCTGGATCCACCCCTGTATATATATATATATGTTAATTGTTTGAAAATATTTTTATTTTATAATAACAATCGAAAAAAAAATAATGATCATATTAAATAATTGAATAAAACAGAGTCCAATATTTTTAAGATTTAAATACTTTAGGTGAGTCGTCCTGTCACTCGCAAATTGACAAATCGAATCCGGACCAATTTCATTTTTTTTGTACCCCCTTTCCATTTGTTGTAAAATTGAAATTTAGTTCCGGGTGCTGTAACAATGTCCTGGCACTCGGATGAATTAAAAGTCGATCGATCGTATCCGGACCAATTTTATTTTTTGTATACCTTTTACTTGATTGTATCCCTTTCCATTTGTCTTAAAGGACATTGAATCTGCCCATATGAACAATTCCAAATAATAAATATTTATATTATATAAAATAATAATAAATATAGGCCTATATAAACCTTCTGCTCAAGTCAGTTGTTTCACAAAAGTAATGAGTAATGACTACTCGTATAGTAGCTCTTCTATAGGAATTATTTTGTACCTATATTAATTAATATTATGTTATACTATACTATTATTATGGATGTATAAAGAGATAATGTATATCGGAACCATGTAAGTAGTAGGTACATATAATATTTCGTGCTGTTTATCAGTGATTGTTTTTAGAAACTGTTCAGTACTGAACAGTGGCGTAGACATGATTTCTGAAAGGGGGGGGGATCAAAAAAAGAAAACGACATAACTAAATGGGATGGAAAAATTGAAAAAATCTCCCATCCTCTCAATTTTTTTTTACTATTTTATAATTTTTTAAAAAATTTTAGATAGTAAAATATTTAACAATAGGAACAATCTGACGTCTGACGGCACTGCTATTTTTGTAAATGCGGGTACAATTATGAACTATGTTTCTCCACGAATCCATGATAGGTTCAATAAATTATCAATTATCCCGTGAATTTCTTTTTTTTTTTTTAAATTTCAAATAAATAAATAGAATGTACTATGTATACGCGGTGAACTAAATCCGTAACGATAATGATCTCATTCTCTTTTCTCATAACAACGATAGTATCCGATAATATTTTAAAGCCCAGGTTACATACATATTGTTATATACATAGTATTGTCTTTATAAATTATAAGATAAGCTATAATAAAGTATAATCATAGTCGTCATTGGCATTTCGACTAAAATACCAAATAAACATTACTTTGCTATAAATAAACGAAAATAAAATTATAATGGTTTTCAGTGTTGACTAAATTGTCAAAATTCAATAGCTCGATAGATTTTTATCACAAAATATTTTTTTATAGTGCATACTATATAATATAATGAAAAACAAAAAATAATTAAATAATAAAAAGATAATGGGGGGGGGGATTTGACCCCCACGTCACCCCCTTGTATACGCCACTGGTACTGAACATAAAAACACTGTTTAATGTGTGTGAATGGAGATACACCAACTGGTTTGCATCGTTGTAAATCGTATGTAAAAACGCATTACACATTTTTGGTTGCTCATTACCAGCAGATCAGACAGAAGAAGGTTATGGAGAATCTTCAGTGGTTAAAGTAGGGGGATGGAATCATCCTTCTTATTTAAGGTAAGATTATGCATCCTCTTTAATTTAAATAGCAAAAAGTCCGGGTGGATACTTAATGGCATTGGTCGCTAAAATACAATATTGAATATAAAATACTCATAGGCATACACACGGGGCGAGCCGAGGCTTGACCGGAATTTTTTTGGAGGCATAGTAAAATTTAAACTAACCATAGTAAAATGTCTAAATATATTTTCGTGGAAATCAATTAATTGTATTTATATAATTTGATTTTAAAGAATTTAAAATTTTACTTTTAACTTCAAAAATATATGTCTAGAAATTAGCAATATAATACTTGATTCTATGTATAAATATAAATATTACATTTTAATTTACAACAGAATTTACTATGTTGAAGTGTTAGAAAAAAATTAGGGGTATTGTCTAAGTATTGGGGCACTAATTGTATTTAGGCTCGACCGGAAGTTGAAGTCTGCGCACACCTATGACAATACTTATTATAATATTAAAATATTACATGAAATTTATTTTCTTGATTAATTTAAACAAGTGGAAAAAATTTTGAAGAAATAATATGTAGATATAACAATAAGCAAAAATGGTAGATAATGTATACCATGTGTTAATTTAGTTGACGCTGTGTCTAATCAGGCCCGGATTAAGGGGGGGGGCAGAGGGGTCGCATCTCCAGGGACCACAATGTTATGGGGCTTTCCAGACAAAAATTAAGAATTCTAAAAATCATTATCACAAAATATTAAATTATAAAAAAAATTAATAAAATGAAATCCTATAATATTAAATAATTAAGTTTGTTTTTGTGGTATGTACAGTATTTCACTATTACCACAAAATAAAGAAATTATAGATATTACAGTGTCTATTTCTATTCTCGATGGTTAAGTTTGATTAGCGATAAGATATATCAATAGTTTTGTTATTAATTTATTATGAATTCGAGTTATTGTATATAATCTATTTTGTTGAGCCTTGTAGCCCGTGTGGGAAATGCCACTATAGTGATTACTCTGTCTGACAGAATAATGCATGATAACTAATAATAATACTTATTGTGTTATTATTTTAAATCGTGATAATTTGTACGTGTTACGAGTGATGTATTTTTGTTGTATATTTGTCAGTTGTTTTATCAAACGACAAGAGTAGGTACGCATATCTCATAGATATTAGACACATCAACATTTAACTATCTGTACGGGTTACACAAACTATTTTATTTTAAATTTTTAATTTGTATTATTTCACAATAAATGAAAAAAAAAATACATGAGTGGATATCAAAAAAGGAAACTAAAAGAAAAAAAAAGGAATTGACTGCTGCATTGCCAAAGATTACTGGATATTTTAATAGTAATAATTGTGATTTATTACCAAGTAATAATTTAAATTTTTAAGCAATATCTATAATATAATATTAATATCAAGTATTAATGTATAATATAGTACAGTGTTATAGTACATTATAAGTCCATTTTTTTTACATATATATAACTGAACTATTTATAGTTTAAATAACTTTCAGTTTATAATAAAATTGATTCAACTGTTACAAATGAAGCAGAATTACAAGTAACTGAAAAATGTGATCCTACTCCTGAAAGTGTTGAATTGAATGATTATAATGTAAATTCATCCTCATATATTGATCCATATTACTGGCCAAGTAAAGTTCATAATAAATTCCTACAATTTTGTATAAAGGACCAGAAATCTTCCAAAATAAAAATAATAATTTTAACCAATTTACCCGTTGTGATTGTAAATTATAATGTAACTTCATTATACAAATAATACCTAGTTAAATACAGAAAATACATTTAATTTACAGATAAAAATCACACAAGACATCTAACCAATGGAATATTTGTAAGAACACTGTCTAATGGTGAAAAATGTCAACGGCAATGAATGTTATATTCTCCCAGTCAAGGAAGTATTTTTTGTTTCATGTGCAAATTATTAGGAAGTTGTCGATCAAAAGACAATCCATTTGTCTGCAGTGGATTTGATAAGTGGAAAAAAAGTGAAAGAGTTACTCAACACGAAAATAGTTTAGATCACAGAAATGCCACTACAAAATGGTTAGTAAATTCAACTATTTTAATTAATAAAGAAATGCGTAGACAAATCTCTGAGGAAACTGAATATTGGCAAGAACTATTAAAGCGTGTAATTTCTGTAATCAAGTTTCTTGCGTCAAGAGGCTTATATTTATATTAGAGGCGATAAAGAAGTTTTCGGTGGAAATAATAATGATAATTATTTGGGTATTTTAGAACTTATTTCAGAACATGATCCTTTTTTAAGAAATCATATTGAAATGCATGGTAACTAAGGTAGTGGACATCCATCATACCTTTCAAAAACTATTTGCAACAAACTAATTACTTAAATTAATACAGATCTCACTAATCTTATTATAACACAAATAAAAAAAGCCAAGTATTATTCAATCATAATGGACTCCACACCTGATTTATCCAAAACTGATCAAATGACCATAGTTCTAAGATATTGTACACCAACTAGTGTCAACGAACGACTAGTTAAGTTATGTCCATTTGATAACCATAAAGGTCAGTCATTATATTTTATATTAGAAAAATACTTAAAGAGTGTTGGACTAAATATTGAAGACTATAGGGCCAGTCTTACAACAATGCTGCTAATATGAGCGGCAAGTATGAAGGTTTACAAAGTTCTGTGAAAAATAAAAGTAATTTAGCTGTCTATATTCCATGTACTGCCCACTCATTAAATTTAATTGGTATGCATAGTGTAGATTGTTGCATTGAAGCTAAGAGTTTTTTTGGATTTGTTCAAATGTTATACAATTTTTTTTAATGGTTCTAAACATCGTTGAAAATATTAACAGAAAAATTAGAAAAAAATAGTAAAAATCAACTAAGTGTATTAATGTTGTTAGGTAATACACAATGGTCTAGTCACTTTGATGCTTATAATGTTTTGATAAAAAATTATAATACCATTATAATGTATTGGAATTCATTTGTGATAGTAATATTGAAAATGGTGATACTAGAAGAGATGTAAAAATTTTATTAAAATCTATATTAAAAAAAGAAATTGGATATTTGGCTATTTTATGGAATGATATATTAGAACGGACCAATAAAACATCTGTTGAACTTCAAAGTAAAATTATTGATCCATTAAAATCATTTAATCTACTTATATCTTTGAAAAATTATGTGGGTAGTCTAAGAAATTGTATAACACTTATGAAAATCAAACTACAAAACTAAGTTTAAAACTAAAAAAACATTTTAAAAATAAAGATAATGAAAGACAAATTAAAAGAAAGTGTACAAGTGGATCTCAAAATTCAACTCAATTAAAAGGTATTGAAAAATTTAGAGTAAAAACACATATTATGATTTTAGATAAGTTTGTAACATAATTAGATAAAAGAATAATCGTATATAACTATGTATCTTAGCATTTTTTATTTATCACTAAGTTAAATATCCAGCCAGATAATGATATTAACTTAAGCTTGGATAATTTCATTTTTATATATAAAGATGACATAGAATTTACATACAATAGAACCTTCTATAAAAAATGAGTTGGTTCAATTTAGAGAGTATTGGAATCTCAGTAAACCACTATTTGATGCTTAAAATGTGCATAAAATATTAGAATGGTTTGAAGAAATAAAAATAAAAGATATATTTCCTAATATTTTAATTGCAATTTGATTATACTTAACAATTCCTGTTGCACATTTTTCTGCTGAATGGGCATTTTCAAAGTTAGCATGTATAAAAAATAAGTTTAGAACTAGTCAGACTCAAGAATTCTTAAAATCATTTATAATATTATCTTCTGAACATGATTTGTTATCATCAATTGATTTTCAAGACACTATACAGACTTGCTCATGAAAAATCAAGAAAAAAAATGTTTTAAATAAGAGTACTTAATAATTATTTTGGTTAAATATAAAAATAACTTATGGATATTTCAAATACCTATTATGTGTAATAATTACAATTATTATTTTTAAATGTTTTTCATCTATAATATCTATACAATTTAAAAATATTTTAAGTTATTTATTGTGCTATATTTTTGGTGCCTTAATGGGTCCATTTTAACTATTAGCCCCAGGGCCCATTATTCTATAAATCCTGGCCTGTGTCTAATTATAGATAATCCCCGAGTGGTTATTACACATAGCTCTAAAATTAAATTGATAGTGATATCAACTATTATTTAGAAAAAATAAAAACAGAATAGAATGTGCAATGTACATATTTGTTACCTACTGTCTACGTTGACCAACATCTAGCAAGGTTAGTAATTGTTTATTTTTAGTTTTGTTAAGTTTAAGATAAGTTTTTTAAACATTATCTATTTCAATTTATTTTTACTGAGTAGACATATATATAGAATTATTTTTCTTTGGGGGAAATTTGTTTTTACACCCTATGAAAATAAAGTTTTTATGAACATATATGTGTAACAGAAGAGGCTTAGATCTCATGGATTTCCTAAAAAAGGTTGGTAAGATTTAAAATTAGGTAGGGGAACGCTCTTCAATTTTTGATGAATATAGTCCTCCCACTTTAATCACTGAGAAGCTCGAATTTGCTTGAAATGTAACGGCATGCATAAATCAGTTGTTTTGGAAAATAAATCTACAGAAAACTGGAATGGTCATTGAACACCAAAGGTTTCACAGTTGAAATAATGTTCAACTAAATCATACCTCAACAAACAGCCAAAATTTGAGCATATTATTTTAAATAAAAAAGGACTTTTTAAACCAATTACACACATAAAAATTAATGTTGAGTAATACTTGTGCAGCTGACTCAATTTTATCGATTTTAGCATGCTTGGCTGCTGATAGCAAAGGCTATATAAAAATATTGATTTGTGCTTTAACTCAGAGAAGTTATTTGAAGAATTTCCATCTTATTTTTGGGTAAATAAGTGTAAAATTTGTCTTTGTGGTTATTTTATAGTTTTAAACTATTTTATTAGTATTTAACTATTTTATATTTTAAACTAGTTCAACAATTGTATCTTTGAATGCATTTGACGGAAATATTAATTTAGAAAAAGAAATTTTTAATTTTTATTCATCGACATCTGAAGTTAGTACTATTCCTAAATATGGCAAAAAACAGAGATATTGTGGTAAAACCAATCAGTCATATATTTATTGAATTAGCATCTGTTCCCCTAAGTAAATAAATGTTAAATATTTTGTTTTAAAATATATGCTATTAAATATTTTAATATAATAGGACTTTTAATTTTTTTTTCTAAGCTAAAAAAAAGATGCAAATAACTATACTATACTACAAGAAATTCACTAACATTATGTCATAAAATATTAAACATTATTTATATATATTAAATATACTATATATACATAAACCGGGCTAATAGGGGAAGGAGAAAATACCCCCTTATCCTCCCATTGGATACGGCACTAAGTTATTACGTTTACTTAAAAAGCACCAACAATGTATTCATTCAGGAAGCAGGGTGTCAAGACAACGCCTGCGTCATAACAGCACCCGGAACTAAAATTCAATTTTACAACAAATGGAAAGGGATACAACATTTTTTAAGAAGGATTCAAATAGATACAAATCCAGTACGAAAAAATAAAACTGTCCAGATTCAGTAGATCGACTTACAGGTGACAGGACAACTCATCTAAATACTTTTCTAGCAAACTCTAGTGATATATTATTATTAAATGATAATTATTAGTATTATGTCTAGTTTACAATTTATTATAAACCAGGCATTAAAATTAGTAGTTAGTGATAATTTCTTACTTTACCCGAAGTATTAAATAAATTAGCTTAAAAAAGTAGCAATATTATTTTACTGAACTTTAATCGTTATAATATATATAAAATTACCTCGTCAAGATTTGGGTCAGGTAAATTGTCATTTTCATTATGTTCAACATGATTAATATCATCATTTAAAGCTTCAAGTACTTGAGTGTTTGTTTCATCAGAATAATCAATATCCTAAAAACAAATAAAATATAACAGAATTAGAATTCATAATACTTACACAAACTTTTAGTTTTTTCTATATAAATATGAATTGTTTGATCAAAAGTAAGTGTTAATTAATTTAAATTTCAAGACATTCTTCATGGATATAGTTATTTTATATTTTTGTGAAATCTTTATCAAATAATGTTCATGGTTGGAAGACAGATTTTCCATTTTTTTTAAACATATTATATCCCTTTATTGCATATAGTTGCATTCGTGCAACCGAATATAAAATCATTTAAAAATAATTGGATTTTTAAATTAAGTGATAATAAATCGCACCATTATATTCTATGGGTATTTTACTATAATTTAGTTGATGCCAATTCTATTATAAGTAAATTTAAGATTTACAAGTATGGTTTAAATATCATTAGTCAGACGTATAAATTATGATTATGAGGCCATATTTTTATCTTATCAATTTCGTTGTATATTATACTTTGGTTAGTAACATATGTTTACTTTGGTACAGTATTGTCGTTTCGGCTATTTTTACAAATTACGACGTCAAATTGATCGAAAAACTAATGGTTGCATTGGTGCAACTATATGCGTTCGGAGTTCTTATCACTTACTGTGGTTATCAGAGTTGGTCGTTGCATTGACATTGTTAAAAAAAAACACAGTTAAAAAATTTCATATCAACTAACAAATTGTATTGAATTTAATTTTTTTGTTTTTATTACTGTTCTGTTTCTAAATATTATAACAAAAACCATAAAGGAAACATTTTTTTTTTTTAAATTTTATAACTACAAAGAAAATTTTTCAACGCATATGAATTATCATGTTCATAGGAAAAAAGTAGTTCTTTTTATTTTTTTGTAGTACACATAATAAGTATTACATTAAATAAGTATAAGTGAATAAACTATGGAGAAGGAAATCTATATTGTTTTATGTTCAAGTTTTTGATACAGTATAAAACTTTTGAGTTTATGTTATTGTTATATTTCTAAAAAAAAAAAAAGTTAACTTTCATATTATTTGTTTTTTGTAATATAAACTAGTGTAGATTGAAGATAAATTTAAGATAATACATTTATTGATTAATTTAATCTTGCACTTTGGCTATACATATGCTTAATTTTCTACTCTAGTTTGAAACATACTACAACGGTATATAAGTGTACGCCAGATGCATATAGTTGCATTCATGCAACCAGACTTAAGTTTGAGCTTTTGAAGAAAAAAAGAAGTATGATTTTTTTAAATAATTTTTCCTTATTCTTAGAAGTATAATGTATAGAAAAAAATTAATTTGGTAAAAATAAAAAAAATCATGCAATTAAGGGATATATTTCTATAAAAATATATATTAGGTTGCCACTCAAATATATAGACTAAAAAAAAAATTATTTTTCCAACATCTTACTTCATCATATTGATTGATTTATATGTTATTAAATAGTTGTGGTCAGTACTTGATTTGGCAAAATTAAAGAAGGGGGACTCTGTTTGCTTAAAAAAAAATTGTGTCCCAAAAACTTGTTAAGCGTTATAATTAAACGTATTAATAGTAGGGGGACGCTAAAATTTCTAAAAATTAGAAGGGGTACTCCGTCCTCTTGTGTCCCCCCTCAAGTCGAGCACTGGTTGTGGTAAAAATATCATTTAGATAATCACATATTTCGAGGTCGTACACACCTATCAAAGTTTTATACTTATATGATTTTCTGTTAGGAACCTACTTTTTAAGATAAAACTGATTATCTATATTTTTATTATTAAACTTGATTATTATTCACCCATGAATTTGATATTAATTATTAAATTATCAATACTCGTGTTATTCTACTAGTATTTGTATGCCATTGAGTTAAATTCGGTATTCTTTTGTGAAGACAATCAATTATTCACTTATTCATACATGCAAATTGCAATTGTATTGACTTAAATTATTGATATGTACATTTTACACTGTAATTGATTTAAATAAATATTTCAATATAATACATTAGTATAGTACATGATATAATGTCTTATAAAAATTCGAAAAATCATGGTACTTATTTGATTGGCACCACAAGTGAAACTTTAACTGGATCTAAACTGCCATCAAATAGATAAATACTTGGCCATTTTTTACATTTGCATTTAAAAAATAACTTTTCGATGCAAAAAAGTGCTCATATAACTACAAATTAATGGTAGATTTTTGGAATAAAGCGAGAATTTCTACTAAACAAAATTATAATATAATAAATCAGATCAAAAAATTACATTTGAAATGGATTGGTATTAAAAAAAAAATAAGACCAGACAAATAGAGAGAAAGGTTATGCAAACGAACCATTTTGTAAATAATTTAGATGATTTGTTTGATGTTGCCTATGCCAATGTTATGAGTTTAAATTAGTTACAAGAAGACAAAGAATGTTTGAAAGCACAAAGAGAGAAGGGTAGATGAGGATCGACGGGTGCACTCAATAAAAAATAGTTAATTACAGAAAAAAAAATGTATAGTAATGAACTTAAAAATAATAAGAAAAAAATAAAATAAAATGAACTTTTAAAAATCGAAAAACATACAGTATTGTGTATTAGTAATAGTAGCAGTAGTGAGAAAAGCACAAGTGATAGTGAAGAAGAAATAAAATATATTTTACCAAAATGTCCTAGAAAACGTCCGAGGAATATAATTAATCGAGCTGTTGCATCAGTACTAGATCGTATTAAAGTTAGTGATCGTAATGCCACATATATATTAGCAGCAACAGCTGAAATAATTGGTTTAAATACTTCTGAAATCGCTTTAAATAAAGAAAGAATTCGTCTAATGAGACGAACACATAGTGAAAATATATCTTAAGAAATCAGATAAGATTTTCAACCTGAAGTTGCATTTCCAGTTTATTGGAACTGTAAAATATTACCAGAATTAATGTCTAAAGAATCAGCCGATCGTTTGCTCCACACTCTCGCCGAGGTGCCACGAGGCAACACGAGCACGAGAGTGAAGTCGGTTCACTTGTATCGCTTCGTGGGCGCTCTGTTTGGTCTCAGTATTTTCGTCGTAAGTCAAAAGAACAAGAGACACGAGGCGAGGCGTACCAACTTTACTCTCGCCTAAGTTCGCGAGTCCTCAGTTAACAAAACAAAAATAAATCAAAACATTTTGTGCAAAAAATGGCTGATTGGACGAACGAAATTTTGATTAAATTTATGGTTATACCAATCGGAAGATGTTTTATGGAATCCAAAACATCGTAACCACAAAAATAAAGCAAAAATGAATGACGCATGGTGCAGATTTAGTAAGATTTTTAATATATCCATAGAAGATTTGAAAAACAAAAAAAATTTAATTATGGCTACATTTCGGGGCCATTTGAGAAGGAAAAAAGCTCTTATTGGGTTGTTTAATTTTTTTTCAGTGGCTTAAATGTAGAAAATTATAATAACTTTATGCATTCAATGCAGCCGCAGCTGTTATTTCAACCACGTCCATTTTGTACAACCACTAGAAACAACTAAGTGAGTCACGAGTTGTCGATTACACGACAATGTGGAGCTAGGCATTAAATAGTACTTAAAATCCATTTTTTTTTTATTGTGACATAAACAAATAATATATAGCTATAAAAAAATGAATAGATAATTCATGTTATTTCAAAAATTATTTATGATTTTTGAAGTAAGAATTTTTTAAGTGCATAATTTTAGATATTTAAGACATATAAATGAATATTTTTGAACTTTTTAAGACGAATCTTGGTTATAATAATGTTATGGTTACCAACTTTATTGTTTAATAACTTTATTATTTTTATTTATTGTCGAGTGTAGTCAGATGCAAGTAGGTTTGAATATATTGTAGATCTTGGTTATAATTATGCTTAGGGAATTATGGCTCTAAAAAATACACAAATATGCATGCAAATATGCTTCTAAAATCATTAAAATATGCATTATAATATGCATTTATATGCATTAAAAAATAAAAAAATAACCACATAGTACACAATATAGAACGTGTTCATCGGATTAAATATATTTTTAAATTCCGAAACAAAACTTTGTAGTCG
Organism: Sipha flava; assembly: GCF_003268045.1. Taxonomy (NCBI): domain Eukaryota; kingdom Metazoa; phylum Arthropoda; class Insecta; order Hemiptera; family Aphididae; genus Sipha; species Sipha flava. The sequence continues at coordinate 343,574 of NW_020271732.1, forward strand.
GCTACTCGTAGACTGTTGTACTATTGGCATTATACAATGTTATAAAATATACGCGTACGACCGTTTTACGTATGATTCGACGTTACGTGGTTGCGAGACGCAAAAACAACGTCGGATAATAATTGACTGAACTGAACACTAAACAAATAATCTATTATTCTATATCGACTATTATTTTTATTGACATCGGATCGATATGGGTTTATATTATTATTCATATTTACACAAAAATGATAACGAGATATGAGAGGTAATTTGCAGATAGCATATTATTGGAAGCATAAAGTCCTCTTAGTACATTTTTTTTTTCGATCGGTTGAAATATGTATATATAGTTGTATGTATTTATAGTTTTTAATTTTAAATTTGAAAAATTTGTCAAAATAAGCATAAAAATTTTAAAATATGCACATTCAAATTTTAGATCTGATATCATAGCCCTAAGAAATTAATTTATTCCGCACTCTGCTATATTTAATTATAATTAAAAAAAGTATGCAAATGCTTTAAGTCCCTAAGCCTAGTTATAATCATACAGTGGAAGTTATAAATTAAATAATTTTCAATTTTACGTATTATTTGTACTCAGGGCACACCGAATGCAATAAGTAATAACGTAAATTTGACCAAAACTGGATTAATTGCATTGACGTCAACGGCACTGCTGCTTTTGTAAATATAAGTATAATTATAAACTATGTATCTCCACGAATCCATGGTAGGTGCAATAAATTATCAATAATCCCGTGAATTTTTTTTTTTTAGATTTCAGATAAATAAATAGTATGTACTATGTATACGTGGTTAACTAAATCCGTAGCAACAATGATCTCATTCTCATTTCTCATAACAACGATAGTATCCGATAATACTTTAAATACGGACACTCAGTGGAAGCTCATTATCCCATTAAGTCGAGCTTACATACATACTGTTATATACATAGTATTGTCTCTATAAATAATAAGATAAGCTATAATAAAGTATAATCATAGTCGTCATTGACCATTTTGACCAAAACACCAAATAAACATTACTTTGCTATAAATAAACGAAAATAAAATTATAATGTTTTTCAGTATTAACAAAATTGTTAAAATTCAATAGCTCGATAGATTCATAATATCGCAAAATATTTTATTATAGTGCACACTACATAATATACGTATAGTATATAGTATAGGAAAAACAAAAAATAATTAAATAATAAAAATATAATGGGGGGGATCTGACTCCACGTCCCCTCTTGTATATGCCACAGAAACAGGCAGAGAAGAAGTTATCAGACTTAGTGACAAATCAAACCATACATTTATTTGAAACATTGAATATTGAAACAAACTTTTTACGGACCGATCCAAACACATGGGAACCTAATAAAGAATTTTTAAGTGAAAAGAAAACAGTGAAATCTTTAAAAGTTGTGAATGACATAGCTGAGCAAGGAGTGTCTTTAATTTCATCTTTTAATCTTTGAATTAAGTTCTGACCAACCAAGAGGAGCAAAAACAGTTTTTATTGCAAGTTGTTGAAAAACATTGTCCTAACCCAAACAAAAATATATTTCAAAATCACTGAATGCCTAATATTTTTAAGATGCATTGAGCGACCAGTAAAACTTCGAAATTCCTAAAACTTCATCAAAATAGTTTTTATGGTAAATAGAAATAATATATATGTTATATGAATAGAAATTATATGCATTAGTATATACAATATAAAAGGTTTATCATGATCTTCAATCTAGGGCCATTATACATGATAAATCATTACAACAGGTGTCATTATAAATGGTTTCTACTATAAATAAAAATGAATACAATATATACATTTTATATTAACAATGATTTTTAAGGCATTATTTTCTACTTGGATTGGTGTATGGTTGTGCTTAGGTTTTTAGATTTTTGAATTATTATTATATATTTTGAACAAAATTACTCAAGTTAGCACTTTATCTTTCTTATGGCAATTACAATACAATCAAGCTTTATTTTCTCAATGTTTATAATGCCGATAAACATATATTACACTTTTATTTAATTGTATGATTTTGGTTATCAATAAAGTATATTAGTAATAATTAAAAGACTAGGTATAAGAGTTTATCACGACCACATCAAATAATTTATTTGATGATTATTAACAATTTTATGAGTATTATATTTCATTATCAATTATGTATATGCATAAAATAAAAAATAAAGATTTATAGAATTATTAAATATTTAGATTAAATATTATTCTTGAATGATGAAATACAAATTGTATTAATTGAAAATAATATAATTGGGAAAATTAGACTGGAAAAACTGTCTTAGAAATTATGTTATAATTAGAGTCTGAATTTATATGCATTTGCATATTTGTACTAAGTGTATGCACGTAAATGGAGGTTTAAAATGTCCATGATTTATATCATATAGAATTTAAACACAAAATTTTATATTGCCTATTTTGCATATTTTGAGGGTTATTGTATATTTGTTCAAAAAACGATGCTTATTTAATGGGTTTTTAATAAATTAACTATTTTAATTTACAGTAAATTTTGTAATTACTTCGAATAGAGCAAAAACAGACATGATAGGTATTGAGTTTCAAAAATATTACTTTAAAAGATTTGTATTTTTTTTAACTTTTTTTTTTTATTTGTATTCTCGTTTTTAAGTTTCCTATAAGTTTTAGATTGACTTAAATGATTTTTAATATAGGGCAGTGGATATTATCATTTTTTTCGTTTTTGAGAACATATTTATAATTTTATTCTTCTATATATATAAAAATCGATGTACATTTTGAATAAATTTTATAGCTCAAGATCCACTGAACCGATTTCGATAAAAATGTTAGGGCATATTAAGATTGATATTTAGATGGTTTCTGTGAAGTTTGTACGCTGTGCGATATGTGGTTCCGGAGTTATGGCCTCTTAAGTGTACAATATTAATCACGCACGCACGCACAATATTCAAAAATTATTGTTTTGCCATGGAGATATATATACTATGTGGTTATTTTTTATTATTTGTTTCCGTGGCACGCGCGTCTATGGTAATATTTATTGGATTGAGATTAAATGAGATTGATTTTTATTCAATTTTATAGTATTATATTCGTTTGTTGTTAAGGGATCGAAAAAAGAAAGAAGGTAAATAATAAACATCTGATTTAAGAATTGCATTTAGAGAAAGCAATAACTGCGCACGGGCGAATTCTATATATGGGCTACAAAGTGCACGGGTTCAGCTAGTTTGGTATAAAAATGTAGTTTTTTTTTTAAAAAAAAACACATTTTATAAAGTGTAACATTATGCATGTAATTGCATATTTGCTTCATATTTAACACTTTTTAAATGCATATAAATCAGGGCTCTAGTTATAATCAATAGAAATATTTGATAATCATATTGTATTTTTACCACATGGTTTTGCGTAGGCAGAGGTGAATTTATTTCTTTGTTTAAGTTTTCTTCTTTTTTAGAAACATCCAACCATTCTGGTACGATTTCCAGATACTCCAAGAAAGTAAACCTAAAATTTAAACAGTAAATATTAATAATGTAATGTACGTTTTTTTTATGAATACTCAATATTTTTGTATATAAATGAGATTAATACTTTTAATTAAGATTCTACTATTTTTTTTTTTTTTTTTAATTACAATAAGACATGAAACAATAAAAAATCAAAAATCTTAAATTATAGATTTCTATCACAAAAATAAAAATGATAAAAATCTAAAGAAAAATATTTAATTTACGAATTATAATTTGTATACATTAATGATTAATCACTATTATGACAGCATTTAAATAACATCAATGGTATTCACTTATATAATATTTATATTAATTATATTTATTTTTGTAGTGACATAGAATATTGAATATAGTTTAATTTAGCATATAAAAGTTCAAATTATATTAAAAAAAAATGGACTAATCTTTAAAAATTTGATAATTGTTATTCAATTATCTTGATTCTTTTCTAACATTTAGAAATTTAAAACAAATTTTAATTTCTTATATGTAGAGCCTATCTTACTCGTATATACTCATATTATTTTAGTTTAACATATAAACATTTTTATTATTTTTTTACCAAATTGTCATTCAATAGTTTCAATGTAGTTTAAATGTGATGTTATCTTTAACATTAAAGTAAACTGATCTTTAATAATACTTTAAGGAAGAACATTATTTGTGTTTTTTTGGTCAGTTTTTTTTTACAATATTTTAATTTTGACGCGAGTTTAGTTTTTTTTTTAATTGTAATATTTTACACACTCATAATTCGTTTAAAAATATAAATATTGGAAAAACCGACCAAAAAAATATAGATTATGTTCTTCTTATGTAGTTTGACTATATGCCGGTTTACTTTAATATTAAGCTAACATCACTACATTTGAACTACTGAATGCAAATTTGCTATATTGTACGCTTGTCAGACAGAGACAGCACATGCGGATGTAACGTCTTCATATTATTTCAATATACTTACTTATATATCTTTTCAGCAGATACTGATTTGGGTTCAGATAAACTGGTGAAAGGATTCCAATTTAGAATTGTACGAGGTGACATAATTTCTTTAGATTTAAACATATTTTGAAGCCTTAATTTTAATTGTTTCTTTGATAACCATTCTATTTTAATTTGTTTTTCACCATCTTTATTGCGCAATTTATTTGGTTTATGTTTTTGTAGCATATTGTCATCATCAGTGTCAGAATTACTACCAAGATTTGGATCAAGCATCAATGTTTGAGCTATTTCTATAATTAAAATTACATATCAATTATATTTTAAAAATTAATATTTATAGAAAAAAAGTTAAAATAACAATATGAACTCTATTCCATTAAAGAGTAATAAATTGGAAGTGATTCATAGGATCTAATGTTGTGGCATTTTTTCAGATAATGACACTACTTTATGAAAGCCATGGCATTTGATTTTTATATTAAGAATAAATTATATCTTTTATACTGTTGTTAGGCCTGAAAATTGAGGATAGTCAAGATAATTAATGTTATTACTGCTAACAATAATATATCTGGACAAGAAAAAAAATACCTGACCGTACAAATGTTTGCTCCTGCATGGAATAGAGTATAAATACTACTAATATTTCTTATTACTTTTAGATTTTAAAGCTTTCGCCATTGCTTGAGTTTTCCATGCCCTTGGACCGTTCCATTGGACAAGAAGATTTGGATTAAAAAAACTATAATCCCGCCTTACATAGTCAACACATGTTAAAAGACCTCCAATACCATCTTCTTTTTTAATTGAAAAAGAACCTGAAATATAATAGGTATGTTATATATAAAACAATTTTTAAATATTTATTGTATTATTTAAAGTATATTCATAAAATATGGGAAGTATTAATAAATTATAAGAATATTTACTGAATTTAACATCTTCTGAATCATTAACTACTTCATGACTTATAGAAGTTGGAAAGGATAGATTACTAGGATCAAAGTGATCTATCAAGTTTTCTATGTTCTCTGGATTATTAGCTTCCAAAAGTTGATCTTTATCAGCTAAAAAATTAGAGAACTTTGGACACAAAACGGCTTCAGACCAAAATTTATCTGAGATATAAGCTATAAATAAAATAAATTCAAATTATTACATCATATTTTTAATTATGAACAATTTACATATTATGATCATCTTGTATTATTTTAAATTAATAATTTAGTAAATAGTCAAAAAACACTGTCTATTAGTTATTTATTAACACAAATCTAACAAGATCAAAAAACTTCACATTTGTTAATTAATTTACATATTACTGTATAAAACTATAAATATTTTTGTGGCGAGTAATAAAACAAATATATTTCATTAAGTTAGGATCTTGAGGATTTATGCTGTATTGCAAGCATTATGTATAATACTGAAGTGAGTGTACTTTAATATTATGTAGGTAATGTATATTTATTTACGTTACTCATAATTGACATGTTATAAATTATGAAGGTAAGACAACTAAAATTAATAATTATAAATTACATTTATAGAGTCAGATGTATTTCTGGGACTATTTTATTTTCTTTTTAGTAATTTTGGTAATTTAAATTAACTTAAATATTAAATTAAATTAATTTGATCAAGTTATAGTAATTGTATAATAAAACTTTGGATAACAAATGAGCCAAATGCAATAAACTAAATTCATTTTAATTCTACTCTAACAATTGTTACATCATTTATTAGCCTTCACACATAATATGTATATTTTTTGAGTAGACACTACGTTCCAACTAGGATATATATTATATATCACTATTGTAAGTGTAACAGCTAATGCCAATTATGTTAAAAACGGAAGTTCGGCTACAAATACCATCCAATGTAACCAAACTCAGTATTATACTCTAGACAACCATAGCCAGTAAGCTATATTTTTGTATCAAGCTTAAATAACACCTAAATCAATCTACATTTATTTGTAATATTATGATCCTTAACTTAATGCTCCCAAGCTACAGTTAAATATATTCAAAAGAACCAGAAAACCTACACTGAATATCACATATTTAACTGGTCACCCCCAACCATATTTCACTATGTTTACAATTTGTTAAACCATATAAATTGAAATAAAAAAATAAATATAAACTATTTTGCATAAAAAAAATAAAAGGAATGGAAGAAAAGTATGATACAGAAATACAGAAGAATATAATTTTTTTCCTTTATTTTAATTTTTATAAATAATAATCCTTACGTATTTGAAAAGTAATAATTTCTTCGTCATCTTCTTTTTTTATATCATTAATATTCAGTTCATCATTAATAGTAGTATCGTTGAATAAAGATGAAATATGATTTACTGGCCGGCCAAATTCAAATAATTTTTTAAAACTAAAGTTAAAAAAGTTGTACTTTATAGCTGGATTAACAATACAGTCCATATTAGATAATCTTCCACTTAATTTATCAGCTGTCGTTAACATTAATCTTAGTGCCTGTAATCCAAATAGTAAAATAATATTATACTTATTTATATTTAAAACAATCTTGATGGATTTTTACTTTTGATTTTGGATTTCGGAGTAATTCATCTTCATTTTGTTCTTCAACATTTTCTTTCAATTTGCTCATTTTTAAGGACTTAAATCCTTCAACTAGCCTATTAGTATTTTCACTCAAATGATCAACACGAAAACCATAAACTTTTGCACTGGCTTCAAGATAATCAGCAATTTCTTGGAACTGATATAAAAATAATTTAAATTAGTAAAAAAAATTTTGTTTAAAAAATAAAATAAAATAAATTGTTTTTTACTGTTTTAACATTAGTATCTTTAGATAATTTTTGTTTCTCCAACCAGGATTGGAAATATCCAATCATATCAATGTCAAATGCATTGTTTGTATTTATTTTCTAAAAAAAAAAAAATGTAATGCATTATCACAACATAATATTTAAACACTTTAACATTATTTTAAGCCTACACTAACACTATAAAAAAAAAAATTTGAAATGAAGACTGATATTTTTTCAACAGGCAAGTTCAACCATAAACAATATGCATTAAGGAAATTATAAAATATAGTTTATATTATTATATAATGTACCATTATTAATACAGTGAATTTCCAAGTAAAAAATTATTTTAAGATCTTACTCTAAATAAATTTATTACAAAATACTATTTAAATCATGTTTGTATTATTTTTGTTTTAAGGATTAAAGGTATAAATTCAATCAATTTGGAGTAACAAATATGTTGATTTACTTGAGATTAAAAGTTATTGGATAATAAATTGTTTATATGTGATTATTGTAATAACAGATCATAATGCTTACATTTTCCAAACATAAATTCCGGAATAATCTCAACTTATTACTTATTTCGTCCTTTGATAAATTGTTATATCTATCATCATCGTTACCATTTTCGTGATGTACATTGTCATCAAACAAACCCTGAACAATTTTAAACAATTAAGGTATCATTATTTTAACAAACAAAAGTAAATTACAAACATACCGATGTTACTTCGATTTCTTCGTTTGCCATTTTTTATTCGATTGGTAATCACTTGGACAACACAAAATAGTATTTGTATTTTTAAGCATTGACAAGTATTGACATACCCGCCAACACAAACAATAATATCAATACGGCAGGACGATGACCGTTCGCTCTAGTAAACTGAAAATAATCCGCAAACGTGTAAAAAAGAAATGAAACGCAACACTTTTCGCAAACCCAGAAGAATAAATTTTACATTTTGTCGATTTGATGATCCAATCGGTCGATGTTATGTTTAAAATTTATTAACTGAAAAAAATCATTTCCGTTGGAGTTGAAGTTTTGTAGGTTAGGTTTAATAGTAACGTTTGGTTTGATATATTTTGTTCGTTATCAATTTTCGTCTGATCTGCACTACCGATATAAACGGTATTCTATTAACGAGAGTATCATTTTATACTTGAAAATCAAAAAAAACTTTGTAAGTTCTAATATTATTAGTTAAATTCATAAGTATGTAAAACTGTTTGTGGGTTAATCCATGGACTTTCTCTGCTATCTTTACGTTTGTAAAATATCAGGTCTTACGTGAAGAACACGATATTGTGATTTGTGGTGAATAGTGTCTGTGAATATTTTTGTTATTACATTGGAATTGTACTGTTATGGATCTGATGAAATTGTACACACTATAGAATAAAAAATCCTGGTTGGTAAAGTGTAGGATTTTGATGTTGTTTTTTTTATCATATGTTTACGTTTCATTACAATATGATCGATGTGTCACATTGTCATATTTTGAAGTACTGCAGAGAATGCAGTATGTCTGTTTTGATCAATAGTTGTGCCTAGTTATTTTATTTATTTATAGTAAATAATTTTTTTTCGACCCATAATTGTCATCTGCCCATACATTTTAGAATGTTAGAAAAAAAAATTCAACAACATCACGAATAATAATGTTAATTAGTAAATATTACATTAAAGCTATTTATTGTTTGTTTTATGTTGTATATATAGTATAATTTTTTATAGTTAATCTCTCAAATACGTATGTATATAAAGATACACAATGCACAAGTTTATTACAAAAAGTATATTAAAACAAAGGTAAATCATACTTTAATCTTACTCTTATTGATTTTGCTTGTAACCATGAACAAGCACTAACCATGTATTTATTGCGTGTCGTCAGTTCAACTGTCGTGGTGTTGTATAGCGTGGAGAATGCTTTAAATAATAACTTAACTTTACATTTAATAATTGTATATATATGTATAATAATATTCTAAGTTAAAGCATTACTTGTGAAATAGTTTTAAGTCCAATTGAATACGTTTAATTTATTAAGTAAATTAGTATAAAGGTACTTGTTACGATCGGACTAAAACATATCTGACTATTAGTTTGTTCTAGACTATCTTATATACTCCGTTTTTCTGTATGAGACTGTGGTCCTCTAAAGAGATTAATACACTTGTCCTGAACATGGTTCGAGTTACATATTCGACCTTAATATATTAAAGACATTTCACATTTAATATTCTAGTCCACTAAAATACATGCGCTTCTAGATTGATTACCTATTGTATATGTAACTAATTTATATTTGTGTAATATTTAGCTAATGCTCATAATTATTTAATCATTGCAACTATTCTATTGGTGTCTATATGTGATGATTATAGTAAGAGTTATTGTAATCCTTTTTGTAGACTCCCGTGTAATGGTAATGGTAAGGGCGTACTTTTATGTAAGTCCATAACTCATTTTTTATCAACTACTATATTTTACATTCATAAAATATTATGCCCACAGATTTTTATCATTAACCATATTCTTAATTTATTTTTTGCTAATACAAATATATATCTAATATAGTTATACAATTTGAAGTCTCAGCTCATATGCATTGTTGACCTATTTAATAAAAAAAAATAGTAACTGTACAAATTTTACATAATTACAACAGTTGGATTTGTTAATATAATCTAATAATATTAGTTTATATTTAATCTATTTTATGGTTTAACTACCATATATTATGATAAAATCTGTTTTTTAGTCACACTTTGAATAAAATGAAAATCTGTTATACCTTATTATATTATTAATGATTCCTGCAGAAATAGAATTAACTCAAAAATGATAAATTATAACTTATAAATTAATAATCTTTAAGTTTACAGATAAAATGTAGAAAATATTTAAATATATTAGTTAAAGAAGTAAATTAACAGAGTTTCTTTGGGATTTGGAAGATTTGGGAATAATTTGACCATATTTAATTTTTATAGTTAAGTAGGTATAATAATTAATTGTTTTTTCAACATTAATTGTTATTTTGGATGCTGTTGTAGTTTTATGTTTTTATTATTCTGGTGTATAAATTAAAATTATTAATTATAATTAGAGCGCGGATTTCTATGCAATCACATATTTTTTTTCCTTTCAATATTTTTGGATTTTTGTCAGTTATCTCTACGAATCATCATAATTTGAAGCTAATGGTGAAATTTTTTTTTTCATATTTCTGCATATTTAGAGGTTATTGCATATTTTTGCATATTTTGGCAAAATTCAAAATTTATCGCATATTGAAGTGAAAATTTAAAAAAAAATGTATAAAATAATATTTTGTCAAGTAGAAAAATTAAAAATAAATTTCATAGTCACTAAATAATAATTTATATATATATATATATATATATTTAGTTATAAAATAAATAATCGATTACGACGTAAACTTAATCGCTCTTGCTGTGTCAGTCGATTATCGACATACCACTTGCTTCAAATATGCCCCAATAACTTCGGTTGACATCGAGGATACGTTTTCAGTCTTTAAAAATATGTTAACCGATAAACGACACAGCTTCACAGAAGATAAACTTGAAATGCATATGATTATTTATTTTAATAATAAATAAAATTTTAAAAATAAATTAAGTTCAGAAAATTCCCTAATTTTTTTTGTATTAAGTATTTAAGTAATTAATTTTTATAAGTTGAATTATAAATTTTAAATAAATAAAAAATTCTTGCATATTTTTTGCATATTTTCATAATTTTGACTGCATATTTTTTACATATTTTCATGATTTTGACTGCATATTTTTTGCATATTTTCATGATTTTTACTGCATATTATATGGCATATTTCGATACTTTTAAGTGCATACAAATCCGCGCTCTAATTATAATTATATTTTTACTCAATTAATTATACTGTCACATCAGTAAATTATGTTCAATAATGTAATTAAAAATATAAAATATATATTCATTTACTTAGTAAATGCTAATTGATTAATAAATAGTAAAAACTTTTTAGTATATTACTTATAATTACTGCTATACAATTCAATAAAATTATAAAAGTAAAATAATTAATATTCTAATTACGATTAATATTAAAATTATATATTAAAGTCATTACATGTAGTTATTGTACAAAAAATAATTTTTTCTAGGTATATTATTTTATATCATTAAATCTTAATTCAATATGTAAGCGAAAATTTGGTTGAATTTTTAGGGGTGCTAGAATAAGATTAATCAAAAGTTAAGTGATCCAATAAATTTTAAGTGGACTAAGCCCTCTAAATTCTCTCAAGTGTCTGCTTATAAACCAATATGTCCTTTCATAATTATAAATTGAAACATCAATCTTGTTTTTTTAAATCAATTTAGAATTGTTAGAATTATTAATATATTATCCATGAGGTAATTACATTTCTGTAGAGTTACATTAGTAGATATTTTCTCTCACATTGTAAACTAGATGTATAAAACTCTTATTATTATCAAATTTACTTATTGTATTGTTTTTAAATATTGGTTGTAAATCAATTTTTTTTTTAATAAAAGGTGGTTTTATTTATTTTCTTTTTATTTGCTTAAAGACCTAGATTTCGTAATACATAATTTCAAATAATATGTTACCTATTTTTGAATACTAAATAACATAAGAAAAAAAAGGAAAAGTATATTAAGAATTATTTAATTATGAATCATACGTCATAAATTATGGAAATAACGAAGCTTTCTAAGAAATTAAATTTTTTTGTTAATAATTCATATACCATCCAGACGCCTTTGGTTGGAAATAATATTTAGATATACTCACCCATCTTCCAATATAATTATAAATCTTTTAATTGGAGAAGAAATGTAATACTGTAGTGCGTATTCTATAAATTATAATCATATTACATTCAATACCTACTACAATAATTATAATATTTCATATACTTGGAATTTAGTTTGTCAGCTAGCTAGGTACCTACTTTAAAAAGTATGTTAATGTATACTAGGTACATGTTTGTTTTTTACCACCTACCTGATGGGGATATTTCTGACATCAGTGTCAGTAATTCATATATGACTTGAGATGATTACATTTCTAGACTCATTCTATTCAAAGTTTTGCACGTTGGAATGATGAATAGAAAACGAATAATAAAAGCGAGTGAGATTTGAAAAATAGATCAATTTGAAAATGCGAATCGTAAGCGCTATGTATAGTTCATCAACGGTAAAATTGTTCGAATGATTCAACAGAAAATAGTATAAATATTAACAACGGATTTTTTCTTCTTAACTGTATACCTACCTATTAATTGATAGAAATATTTAAACAATACGACTGTCAACAACTGCATGTTACAGTTGTTGATATACTTCATTGTATAAAATATTATATAGATTTTATATTGGTACCACACAGCTGCTCTGTATGAATAACCTGACGATTGATGTGTAATTGCTTACTTTCTATCTACAATAACAAAAGATCTATTCATATTATTCAAATTTATTAGATTATAACAGTTGTGAAAATAACGGGAACTGTTAAAAATATACATTATATTTCTTTTTGTCTTTTAAATTTTGAGATGATATCTAATAACACTTTTATTATTTACATATTTTATCCTGCATAAATCAACGAATTCTAAGCTCTTAGGTTAAAAAATGGCTATATTAATATCAGAGTAGAAATTTATATTTTATCCATTTATGGCAATGGCAATATTATTAATATTAATATTTTGATTTGAAATCTCCTTGTTTTCTGTATATTTGTTGTTTTGAAAATTATTAATTTAAAAATGTTGAATAAAATACTATGTTTTAATGGTATTTCATATTCTGTAAATGTTATTATATTCTAATAATATTATATTTTATCAATATTATTAAAAATTTTTTTTCTATAGAAGTAAATTATAAAAAAATAAAATAAATGTATTACACGGATTTTGATTTTTATACAACCTGTTTAGGTTAGCATCTTATAGACTGTACTTATGTATCTCGTAGTCTGATTTTAATCAATCAAAATTTACAGATAAAAAATTAGTATTATTTCAGATACTTAGGTCACAGTGGTGGTTATCGTATTATGGTGTACAAGAGCACATGAACTATAAAAAAAAAAAAAATATTTAAAAAAATTATTAATTTCTTATAGTAAATTATAATGAGTTATTATGCAAATAGTCTGTTATTAACAAAAATATTTATTAATGAAAAACATTTTTGCAGATTTTCGTGTTCGTCGTTACGTGAATCGCGTTGATCGTGGAAACAAGATTATTTTACCGTGTTGAAGAGCTACAGAGCTTTAAAAAATTAAATGTTGATGAGTACGTTATGTGTACCTATATACATAACAAAACTAATATATTTTTACCCGCCTTCTCAAGTATTTTACAAATTATTTGTGCATCACCTAATGTGAACCTCACGAGTCGCTACTGCTATACTGGTTGTATCTATACAGTAATTTATTGTATACATTTACCAGTTATCTATGTAATTTTTAAATTGTGAAACGATATAATTCCTCTCGGGTTTTTTTTTAAAAATAAGAGAGAAAAACATACTCAATAAATTCTGTAAGTAGTAGTATCCAGTAATATGTACTATGGTTAATTCAATCTAAGGAACGACTTTCGAAGGAGAGCCATCCAAATAAGGGAGGATTGGCCTATTGGGAAATCGGGAATCTTCCCGATAGATCGGTCCTTGTTTGGGCCGCTCTATATTATTATATAATTACAAAAAAAAATTTTTATTTTATAAAATAAATAAAAATCATTAAAAAAATAAATATATATTTAAAGCTGCATTAAGATCAAAATTCAAGTTCAAGTTGGAACTGATTAATCATGTGATTTACCCAAAATTATTATAGCTATAACTATAGTAAAGTTATTGTAAATATTACTAATTTAGGGGTGAAACTGAACAAATTTGAAATTTATGCAAAATTTTTTTTGGGAGGGAGGAGGGGTAAAATAGTTTAATTTGCGGTTCATGGGCCGGTTTGTTTCATATTTCCTGGGCCGAAAATAATTGCCAATCCGCCCCTGCATCCAAAACACTACAGCAAACACTTATTCCACCAAACGCCGAGATTCGGTTAACATTTCTACCTTATTCGACTGCGGAAGACGAATAGTGCTGAAAGTTCGGACCATTGAAGGATTCAGAGCTTGGCCGTATGTACGCCTACGTAAATGTGAACAACGCTCCAACGGATCCCAATCCCGACATAGCTCCATCATTCGTTTTGTATTTTACGCGCACATTAGCTTATTGTCAGAACAGTGCTGTGGTGACGAAATCAGAAAAAAAAAAATCTGAGTTGGGCGTAAGCATAAGACTACAAGGCATCACTCCATCATACGACTGGATTAAAAGCCTGATTATATTTATCATTCGCTCGATACGAAAAATATTTTTAAATAAATAAAACACATCAATTGATTGGATAACTATTAACCGTGTTCGCTTATGATGAACAGTAACTCACTGACTTGACCACTATACCACCCGGCCAACATAAAAAACATCACGAGGCAGGGAATCTGTCCTACTCGAATACACGGTTCGCCGCCTCTGCAGAGTGCAATGTACACAATCTATTCGCCGTCAATTAGTGTTTACTTTTTTAATGAAGATCCATGTATGCGCCCGTAAAGGAACAGTGATTGTCGATACGGCCGTGTCATTCCTGCTGTATTCGTACAATTAACTTTTATGGATCGTTCGGACGCGTGTGTTTCTTTTAGATCGTGTATTGTGAAAAATCACGAAAACCACTGTCACAGTGATGATATTACATTTTTATGGTACAAGTGCGGATTTAAGATGTCCAATTGGGGGGGGGGGAATCAATTATCGATGTTGATAATCAGGGTTTATTATTTTAAAATTTGTTCGCATCAGGATAATGATGACTGAGACCAAGTTTACCTAGTAATTATTTATTTAAGGAGACCTAAATTATAATATTATAAAATATTACGTGATATAACTATTATTTTTCATTTTATTTCAGTTCCTGTAGTGCACTTAAATAAATAATATACTAACATTTTTGTGGTAATAAATAAACAACAATTTTTTTTTAAAAATGTTTGGGTAATTCAATATATTCTTTTAATGCTTTTACTTATTATAATATTTTTTTTTGAGATTTGAAGGGGAATTTCTCCCACGGCACTCCCTTTGTATCCACATCTGGGATGGTACAGTAATACAGGTACAGGTACGTAGGTATGTTTGCGAGGGACTTGTCGTTCGTTTGAGTTTGAAACAGCACTCAGAGTGCAGGATGTCGTCAAGGTGTATAGGACGGTAGTATAATAGTAATTATAACATTTCTCTCGAAAACGAATTATTCAATAAACACGGTCGAGTATAATGTAATGTGTATTATTAGGTACCTCGTGTTCTTAGAACAATATAATAATTGTAACGCGCAATGCATCACGTGTTTTGATATTTGCATAAAATGTATAGATATTCAAAAGATCTATGTGTGCGCGTGTGTTAGATGCATTAATTACGTCTGTATTAATAATCATATGACAACGTTGTTGCGGTTTGAGTACCTTCTGCGTTATGTATACTTATAGTATATGCAAAATGTGTACCAGCTGTAATTTTTTGTACAGCTCGGACGGGGATAACGAATTTCATTGCGGTGCAGAAAATTTGATTTTGAAAACGTATTCTATGTATTTTTGTGGGGGATTCAATACAAATCGTTATAAAAATATAAATAAAAATAAATAAATAAATAAATATTGCCTTATAGAAGACAACGACAATCTACATATTATACACGCGATTCGAATAATAATAATAATAATAATAAATAAATAAAATAAAAAACGAAAAAACTGTAATGGCCTCTGTATTCATCCGTTCGTGGACTCCGTCGTCATCATCATCATCATCATCATCGGCGTCTTCTGGCCGAGTAAGACGACTGCGCGCCTTGACCGCCGTACGCGCTTTGACCACCGTACGAACCGTGACCGCCGTACGAGCCGAACGACTCGGTGGGCGTCGTGTGCCACGGGGTCTCGATGATCTTGTACGACGGCGGATGGCTGTCCTTGCTCTTCTTCAGGGTCATGATCAACTGGGCGACCTGTATAAGCACGCTGATCAGCGCCAGCCCAACGCCTTTGAACGCCAACACGTGCCCGATGGCCGCCATCAGCGTGCTGATCACCATTTTTACGTAGTTCAGTCCCATGTGCATGGCCTCGTACTTGTTCTTATGGCCGCCACCACCACCCTTCTTGGCCCTGGCTGCTGAGGAAAAAAAACGGTTTCGTTGAATCAATACGCTACGGGTATGATAAATAGTGCGGGAACACCGGAGTGCAAAGCCTTAAGTGTATTCTCGATTATCTGCAGAACAGGGTGACATGGCGTTCATGAATAAGCGGATAATCCTCTAAATTTAAATTGAAACCAAAATCGAACAAATCTATTGCGAAAAAAAAAATGAAATATTGTAATTTTACATGATATTTTAGAAATATTAAATAAGAGTACCTTTTCTTTTTGTTTAAAAATGCATATTATATTTATATTATATATTTTTTAACTATCATTTAACAAGTTTTTGCATTTTTGTTTGAAAATATTTCTTTTTAACTTGCAATTAAAATTTTTTCAACAACTAACCTAACCATAGTGTTATGTATATGAATTATGTATGGAAAGGTTTTCTTTTTGTATGTATATAAGACCGCGGATAATCAAGTGTACACAGTATAATGTTTAGTATACTAGGCCAAGCATCTATTTCATTAAGATCCCTCCTTATCCTTACCAGGTCAGTGGTAAAACTAGGATCTCGAGTTTCCGATGAAAATCAGGTATCTTATCGATACTGATTAACAACGCGCTATTGAATTTTTATTTTTTACCAATATAATGACGATGTACTCGATGGTTACGTTGTACAATAATACTAATAAATAACGGGCAACAGGGGCCCTAAAACACCACTGACCTCCTGTGAAACATTTTAATGTTTAATGTTTCGTGAGACAAAACGATCGAATAGAATAAATTGTACCGAATTTCAACCATAACCTCTCCACTACGCCAATTATTACGTGGCAACGGCAGCGGCGAAACTTACTAACGTATTTAGGATTTTTTCCATAGGAACAGGGAAAGGATCGATTTTCGCTAGTATACGTTTTATCGACTCAAAAATCTTTTATTCCTTCACCTCTTCTCATCCTTGTCTTTGTACAATCTTATTATATATTAAGATATAATCTTACATTTTTGCAAATTAAACATTTTGTGTTTCGTTATATTTATTAATGTGTTATTATTATAATTTTTTTTTTTTTTTTTTGTAAAAACAATCGGATTTTCTGAAAGCCTAGGTTATACGAAGAAATATTTGTAGAACGCATCGCCTCTCAAATACGACTCATTCGCGACTTGTTTTCGACATTATTTGACGCGTATACTTATACATAAGTAATATTGAAGTTCACGGTTTTGCGTGTATTTTAGGTCACGACCCACGGAGGATAACACTCATAACATTATTATGCTTATCCTGTACGTACGTCACTATCGCGTGGTATGCGCTGCAGCAAAAGCCGGTCATCCAATAAAATATTAACATCAACCGTATAAATTACGCGTGTGCTGCAAACCCGTCAAGTATATGGAAAACCGTGCAAAACAAAATAGTTACACGTAATATTACGCAGGATTTGGCTTGAGTGAAATATAATAAAAATAATGAACTGCACTCCGTGTACCTGATGGGGCGTGGAAAGATATGTAATTATAGGAGAGAAGGAGATCTTGAAGTTTGACGTAGTTCCATAGAAGTTATAATAATAATAAGGTTGTTTTATTTTAATGTATCAGGAGAAAAATAAGGTGTGATCAAATTTGGAATTTGTCGTAGCAGTAATTATAATAAGTACGTCTTGTCTTTCACGTCGTGGTGCGATACTGATCCGATACGTTTTCCTATACTGTACGAAGAAATATACATATTGATACTACTGAAAACGCGAGTAATAAAACAAATAGTTCAAACTTTATAAAATCCGTAGAGGTTATACGGCGTTTGGACGAATAATATCTGAAATATATCGAAGATGTAAGCACGCAATCAAATGTGTAATTATTGAATGATGTTACATTTTTAAATCCAAGAACTATAATTAGCCTACTTACAGGAATGCTTTTATCATTTTATAAAACCTTAAACAATAAGAATGCATGGGTGGGAAGGTTTGAAAATCAACACATTTACCGTGATGAATTACGTTATATGTCGACAAATCAAATTGGTAAACGAAAAACATTACGAGTGATGTGTGAACCGTGAGATATTGTCGGCCAATACATGACGCGTACACGTGTTGTAAAACTATAGAGGTGTATCTGTCTAGTTGATACGTGAACGGATGACACATATTATTTACATATTGTGTATGAATAATACATGCAAATCGGGTGAAATTAATATTTAATTATAGATTATTTTTTTAACGAATGGTGCGTGTTGCACAAGTGATAAAATCATCGGCTGCGACATTTATTAAACATGAGAGAGATTCGACGATACATTTTACGGCTTTCGGCGTACGCATACATTCGTCGGAGGGCGTAAAAACGCAATAGGTGTTTAATTTTGAATGTTAAAACGTTACGAAAAATCTACGTGTTAAGTCAGTAGGTTAAGTTTGTATGCATTAGCGCTTGTAATGAGTGCACACATTATAAGCGTTCAGAATTTAAATTAAATGAGTCCAGTAGTTTTATTACCGGTGAACACGTCGGTAGACTCAGCGGCAACTAGATCTTCGGGTGATGTGACACGATCAGTGATTGAGCCTGTTTCGGCGGACAACTCAGACGCTGATCTGATGTTTCTTTGACCGGGAACACCATAACACGAGCAAACGGCTACGGCCATCAAAATCACAATTGATATCTTGTTCATTGTAAATTTGTTTCTGTTGACTATTTAAAAATCTAAAAAAAAAAAAAAATGCGTTTGATTCAATACTTAAAAAATAAGTGGTTATATCATTAGCTTGATTAATTATGAATAGAGAATAGTAAAATTATAATTGTATTAAAAAATTAAAATAATGAAAACATGTTTGTTTTCACACATAAAGTCTTGAATACCGATTTAAGAATGTTTGTTTAATAATCTCAATTTATATCCACCAAGACAAACGATTGATCAAAATCGAAGTAATAATAATAGCGTATTTACGCCTATATAGGGAATTGAGTTTACAGAGTTTATACAACAATTATAATATTAGTTATAAGTAATAATGAATAATGATAATATTGATACTTTGGTAAAAATAATACTTGAAGATAGTTTTAATTTATAATGATTAATAATTAATAAATTATTTATTTCTTCTTCATTGTATAAATTCTATAAAAAAAAGTTAATTAAGATCTTGAATAATACGTAGGAACCAACCAACCTATTTTATCCAAGATTTCAGGACAAATAATATAATCATGTAATATTTTATAAATAAAAGAGATATCAATAAGTTTTCTTTTGGAAGACAAGGTATGTAAACCTAATTTTAACACTAGTTCATCAGTAGTACACAAATTTATTTGACAAATATCTTAAGAAGTGGGATTGTATTTTATTTAAATTATTTATGTGTCCAGATTGCAATGAGTTCCATAGTATGGACCCATACTTAATATTTGAACGAACTAGTAAACAATATAAAGTTCTTAAACATTGAATATTATTAAAATCCCAAAATTGTCTCCTAATAAACCCTAACATGCGCATTGCTTTATTGTGTATACATGATATGTGATCAGAGAATGTAAGATCAGTTGACAGTATAATACCTAGGTCTTATATAGAATAAACTATATTGATTTGTTGGCTGTCTGAAAAATAATTATATAAAAATGGTTTTTTTTTTTTTTTAAGCGACCTGCGTTCATAGCAAACCAGTTCCTTATATATATATGATCCGTATATTGTTATAAATTATAGAACTAGTTATACTGTATACATGTATTTTCCGTTCAAAAGAGGTTATAAGAAATTATTCCTGTCTTAGACTACTTTTAATTGGAATGCGTGTGTTTGAAACAGTTTTATCCAAAACTGATTCTGACTTCCGGAGTATGGAATACATCATCTGAATATGGCAAGATAAATTCATGCAGCGCGTTTATCCACCAAGTTCTGATACATTTCTCTAGATTATTTTTCCTTTCTTTTTACGAATCAGATTGTTTTACCAGCGTAGAATTGTTTATTTAAACAAAATAAAATTACAATTATAATTGTTTCAGGTTGTGTCTCGGGCACGTCAACTGCACGTATGTATATCGTCGTCGTTCGAATTAAAATCGCGCGGTCCGATGAGAAAATAAATTGGTTTTTTTGGATTGACTGTATGTGTGTACTATATTATGCACTGCATTTTGTGTACGACAAATGGATTTATTTGTCCGTCTAAAATAATACACAAACCCAGTGAAGATCAGAACTTTTCCTCCGTTGAACCGCACGTAATATTTTTACACCGCTCGCCGCAAAAACTTTTTTATCGTTCAATATTAACTATGTAAAATAAGTTTTAAGTCCGATGTCCTATATAAGTGATTCGTAATACCCGTAATGGTTAACTGTTTCTAAAGAGTGTGCGCTTGATCAATAGTTCTGCATTAGTTGTGTACAACTGGTAATTTGTAAAACACGAGATTGAAATACACCCCCTTCAAGCCGCTACCGTTCGAAATTTTGTATTCCATCGGCCATGAACCGTCGGTACAAGCAAGTCGTGCGTTGCTCTAGGGTGGTATGGAGATTTAAAGAAATCGAAGCGGCAAAATTAGATAAATATCGACAACAGACGACAATAATTACTGTTATGCGTGTTAACCGTTATCGTATTTAGATCCACTATAGCAGCTAGCCGTGACTGCGAAAGATTGCAGCGCATTATGATTCCGATTAGTAATGTTGTTTTGTAAAGAGCGGTAATACGATTTTCTGATGACGGGCTTGCTAATTGGTTCCGATACCGAAATCGACCGCGACCCCTTCAGTGCACAGATTTACGGTTTCTGAAGATCGGCGTTTCCGTCGAGTGTCGGACCGCCAAGCTCATGTGAGTGGAACGAGTCCAACGAAATTCTTTCGCGCGATCGCGTGGACAAAACGGCGCAACGTAACAATCACACACGCGGCCGAACCGGAGACCGCATCAGCAGATTCGTGACACGAAAGACGAAACTCTCACCGATCGCGGACGTTAATAATAATAATAATAAATAAGTCGTTTAATATGCGTGTGCGCGTCAACAAACGGATTTCTAATAATATACATTTCCATTGTGTCGGTAATTATTTCCATGTGATCGACGCGCGCACGCGGGCTGACGACAATAACGGGTTGAACGTTGTCATTCCGGTCGCGTTCCACTCGGAAATCTATTCGTCAATATAATATATTCGCCGCTATCACGTAACCCGGTATAATATAAGTATTGGAAACTTCGGTTGCCACAATCTTATTGTGTCCGGCAAACGGCTTCGACCGCCGTTCGTCCATCATGCGGTAGTTACTACGGGTAAACAGTAACGGTGTACGAAAAAAAAATGTAATTCGTACCGTCTAGGTCAAACGTTTTAAATTCGTCTGTAACTGTTCATTTCGGTACTCCATTTCATTTCCCCGAAAACCCCGTTTCGATGCAAAATCGTGCGACTGAAATATTTAGTGGTACCTATAAGCGTGAACTGTATTATAAAATAATATCAAAAAACGCCCCCTAGAAAAAATTCTAAAAACCCCCACTGAATCGATCATACTGTTTACGATTCGCCAGGTTAACGAGGACGAAGAGTATTGCGAAGACGCGACGAGGCGTCCGGCACGCATAATGTAGGTACGGTATAGTTTCACACGACGGTGATCACAATGCACACACGTGCTGACACAATTGCCGTTATTATAATGCATTATTATAACAGGGATCGGCAAGTAATGTCAATTGAAGTCCGGAAGATTAAAGTAATGAATGCCGAGAAATGCCGAGAAACGAGTGCCGGAGAAAATAATTATTTTGTTTCGGGACAACTGTAATCCGAGTCAAAATAAAATTATTATGCTAATACAAATAAAATATTCCATTTTTTCATTAATAATAAATTATTCCAACGAATGCATTTAAATAAGATATGTTGACGGTCCAGTTATCTGCATTCCGTGGTCCACCAGTTTCCGACCACTGCATTATTGTACACAAGCCGTAGACCGACTTGAATTCATTGACTGTTCAGATAAACCGACACCGATTTTCAATCGATTAAGACGGAGTTATTTAACTAAAATATAAATGTAATTGCCTTATAAATAAACCTTCCACGTATAAAATCGCATAAGACTATATCGTAAGTTTTTGATTGGGTACAAAATCTTGAATGGATAAATCGACTGTTCTGAATTATTACAAAAAATCGACCTTAAAGTACTCTCCTTCAATTTTACGAGCAGATGTACTAAATCCTTGTTTTACTTTATCTCAGATAAAATAAAATTATTTCACTTATAGTCTGTTGTGTCGTTTACTAATAATGTATGATTAAATAAACAATTTCGTTAAACCGCCACGTAAAAACATATATTTACAATTTAAATAATGAGTGTATATTTTTATTTAATACTTATTAATTTCTTATAAATATTATAGTACTTAGGGGATTTGTTATTTATTGACTTTTTTATAATAATAAATAAATAATTATTATTATTCGTGCCGTTCTATGATCGCACGAGAGCACCTACGAAATGCCAAGTTATCCGATGATTATATATAATAGTATACTATTTAACGAGCGTGATCGAGTGTTTCAGTCGCGTCAAATCCGTTTTAACTGCGTATAAATGTAGGTTTGCTCCCGTGAACGTAACATGTGTCACGGTGGGCATGGTGTTAACATTGAACTTGAAATCATTCGATATACAGGAGCGAATATAAAATCCCACACAAGTTATAGCAGGTAAAAATTACCCTTGGGTAAGTCTACATAAGTTCCTATAAAAAAAAAAAGAAATATATACTTGTATTTAGTTTCTACACGAATGAAAATTATAATAAATACAAATTGTTTTCCAGCTTTATTCAAATTTAGGACTGACAACGTAGTTGGTGTGATTCAAATTTGTTTATTTTATTTTAAGTAAAAAATCTTATCTAAATTGTAATTAACATAATACATATTTAATATGATAATAATTATGATTATAAAAATAATAATATAAATTCAATTTGCGTGGCTCAATACGAAAGGTTTAACTTTTAACATAATCATACCGTATTATTTGTCTTAAGTTGCATTCTAATATTTTATTGTTTATATAATTTTGTTTATTTCACGTATTTTTTGAGGTCTATTGGTGCCTGATGTTCTCATTTTAATATACTCCTATACATCTGTTTAAAACATTTCTAATACTTCTATTATTTTGAATATATTAGGATAATGATGATAATCATTTGAGTTGAATTTGAAGTCAAAAATGTTGATAAGCATTTGTAGTAAGACTTCTATAAGAACTAGCACTGGCTTAAATACTGGGAAGGAAGTACTATTTTCATTTATGTACTTTATCACTAAATAATCGCAAAGTTCGTTTATTTTATTATTATCTAGTTTTTCAACCATGAAACGTGAATTTTTGTTCATGTAAGAGCTTACGCTTAACTATTTAATTACTTTATAATTAGTTATACTTATTAACTTCTATTTCTACAACATGTCATCAAAATTACTCTTTTCTTACGAAGAAGATTAGTTGACTAGATTTAAAACATATGCAAATTTGTCAAAACAAAGTCTCAACAATTCTCTGAATTTTCTCTGGTCACGGAACAAATGTTTCTCAATTAAAACACTAAAAAAACCTTTAGATTTTTTAGATTGAAACATATCATGGAAATTTTGACTTTTTTTAAACATATATTTGATAAGTAATTCTTCGTCATCTGTTTCTTCTAAAAGAAGAAGTTTAATAAGTGTCTTATTTTTCTACAGTTTAAGTGACATGATATCTACGTCCTATTCTGCACCTTAAATAATATTTTATTTTATATGAAGAATATGAGCAGCGATATGTTTTGCGGCTAAGTTTTATAATCTGAAGAAATTTCGTGATCGGTCGCACGTTGGTCACACGACCAAAGAAATAGCACCTTTACGTTAATGAAAATATTGTCAATGCAGTGGCGATTGGATGTAATAATATTTTACCTGTATGTATCATAATATAATATAATATACGGAATGTGTGATTATAATTATTACTGTAATTGTTGTTACGCTCTTGGAAGTACCGGCGATTAAAGTGAAATGATTTGCGGTTTAGCGGTTGAAACGATCGCTAGGATCTGAGTGAAAGAACATATTTAACTAATTACGTACATGGGTCTATGATGTATTCTTTGTTTAGTGAATTTATAAATTATTTCTCGCACGTAGGAGAAAATAAGTGGGTTAGAAAAAAGATCTCCAACACCGGTCAATGTAAAAATAAAAAAAACATATTTACTATTTATATTTTACAAATAAATTTATATATCCAGGATTAAGCATTTATTAATTATATATTTATAACATTTGTTTATTATTTATATTTATATATTTATTCATTTATCATTTAACCAAAACCTAGAGGTTTTGCTATTTGTTGAATGATTTATGTGTAGGTACTATAATATTTTAAACGAATAAAAGTGTCAAAACGAACAGCCGTTCGTAGGACCCATAAGTTTGATCTCGAAGGTACACGAAATGACCGAGTTTCGTTATTATTAGCAAGATTAATGTCCTCGTATAGGTTGTAAGTGGCCAACTAGAGTAGTATAGATAAATCGTGTTTGTTTTTTGCCGTTCAAGTTTTAATAGACCGAAAAATATACTTTCTGGCGTAATATCATGCGATTTTTATACGTTTACTCGGTATCAAAATATTGCGATCAAAACTGTCAAGTGAAATATGAACTATAGTCTCGAGTAATTAAATACACGAACAGTGTGACATATATGTATGACTATATATACGGTATATAACTATAGGGCTGTCATTTTACGATTCATATTATACGGATTACATTTAAAAGATAACCGAATCGGAAAAATATCATTGTTGAGCGTGAAATATAGTCGTTTTTAGTTATCCGATTATTCAAACGCTTCGCTCGAACGAAATAATAATACACTATTGATATCTATAACTACTACACGACTGAAAAATTGGTTGGACATAATTGACTTTCGATTTTTGGATATTTTTTCTAGTAAGACCGCGTGTTTGTTATGGTTAGTAAATATATTTATTATATGTGTCAGAAGTATTAATTATGTGGCGTATAGTATTTTTTTTTTTATAAAAAATATTTAGAGGAATCATTAATTTACAACTCAACATATTATTATGCCACTGACACGGACCGAACAATCGTACCATATTTATATTGTATTTTTTTGCGTTTACTTGTTCGTTATTATTTGTATTTTCACGAAATAGTGAAATATTATTATACAACTTTTATTCGATTCTTGGTGTTTTTAAATATGTTTTGTACATTTGGTAGTCAATATATTATTGAAGCGAATTAATTTTGTTTATGAAAAGAATGAAACTTCAAGTTTTAGCTAAAAAATAGTTTACTTTGACCTGAGCAAAAGATCACTTTCTTATTTTTCATAGTTTCTGATAATTTTTTTTAAATGGTCATTTTATGACGATATGAAATCTTGTCTGTGTAATTTAGTTGGAAAAATATTTAATCCATTAAGAATTAGACTTTATCTATTCGTCAGTGCAAAATGTTACAAATTTCAGAAAATATAAAGTCATAAAAAATGTTATTTTTGTCCGAAATACTATAAGTAATAGTCATAGTTATGGGACGGTTACAAGTTTATAGTTAATAACAAATAGGAACAATTTATTTCAAGTATTAAACTTAAGCAGTGTTAAAATTAAATCACAATTTATAATTGGAAGTTTGTACATTTTTCTGAGAAATGGTAATAGGTAGTTAAAAGTTGTTGGAATAAAAATTAATTGAAACTTTAACGAGATTATAATATTAACATAAGAATTAAACATACGAACACATTATATGAGTATGAGTTAACATTTGCATATGGAAATTATTATATGTAAGACTAACTGAAAATTATTTATTTTTTTAGAAAATCATTTATGTTTAAAAATATATTCGCACATTTAAGTACTTTATCGTTCGTTTATTACAGTACAACATCGATCGAAAAGTAATAAAATGGTAATTTTACAAACTTTAAACTATTGCGTACGGTCCCATTTTTTCGGTTACAGTACTAGCAACCGTCGAGTGCAATGAAGAGACAATACATAAACGGTGGAAATAAAGAAATCACTACTCGCAAACAAACCCTACGTTTAATTATAATGACATCCCATTCTGTTCCAATTGGTCTAGAATAATATCTATATAAGAAAATTGGTAAGCAGTACAAAAGATTCGACGGGTCTTTGCCCGGTGAATTGTATTTATTTACGATAGATAACGGAAACTAACTAATTTTGTTTTTTTTGTGCATTAATTTCATCTGATAATTTTGTTCAACTATGAAAACCAATTGCTCGTGACACCTGTTAGGCCGTGAACTATATTTTACCACGAATAATAAGAAATAAATTAATATAACACGTTTTAACCATTTTTACCTTAAGCATAACTTTATGTACAACAATAACACGAACTCTAATTATCTTCTTCTTTTTTTTCATACGAAACTCATCTGTTTTCAAAAGCGATTACTGCAGTACCATAATAATTATTCTAAATAATCTGAAAATGTGTATCAGGCAACGTAGAAAATTAAAGCCGAAAAGCGTCGTACAGTATACGTGTGCGTGTTTGTGGAATGTGCTTGAAAAAAATTAGCAGTAACGCGTACGATACGTGATAAAAGAAAAAACGTTTGCGGTAAACGTCGCGCCGGATAGTATTTGATATTTTACAACAGCATTAAGTTTTTGTCTTACGAAGCCTTCCTTAAACCAAAATGAACTTTTAGACTTCTAGGGAAGGCTGTTTTATAACCACGGCGAACCGTTTTACCGTTTTTAAAAACGGCAAGTTTTGCGACGGATGTTATGCTTGTGTCCAGCGCAGTAGGTGCACAACCTGGCGGTAGCCAACAATTTACCACCAAATGAATAAGTTATGCGCGCTGTTTTACGTAACTTTATACTTGTATACGTTTTGTTTTACGTTTCGAGCCGAAGAAACACCACGGTTGCCCAACACCAACGGGTTTGACTTGAAACGCGAAATGTTTGAAACGCGCCACGGAGTTCACCACCGGGCGGCGGATCGGAAAATGTTGGATGATCCAGCGCGGTGCGCAACACTCTCTTGTAAAATTACCTGATCCTGTGGGCTGCTGCGGCGTCCGGGATACGGCGGTTGGACCCCGCGGTACAGGGACGGCTGATGGGCGGTAGTAGCGGCGACGGCTGAAACGTACGGCGGACTGTTCGGGCACTGGCAGCACGGGCGGCGGCGGCGGTCGGGGCGAACGCGTTCGGTCGAATGTTCGTCCGTCCGGTCCGGCGCCGGGTATTTAATCGGTTCCCACCAGGCGGATTTGGGACGGCGGCCGCGCGCGAAAGCAGCCCGCCGCGGTGGAAAGCGAGAACGGCCGCGCACCGGTTCGCGCCAATCGCTACCGGTTTGTGTCTCGCCGAACACGTCAACGGCGAAACGGTTTTTTTTTTTTTTTTTGTTAAGATTTTTTCCTCCCGTTTCCGTCCGCTTGCGGATTCCACCGGCCAGCGGACACGGCACGTCGTCACCGTCCGAGGTCGCTGCTATCGATTTTTCGTGACGTTGTCGCGCGGCCACTCTTGGCGTGGTCAAAGCGTTCCCCCCCCCCCCCCCCCCCGCCACCGGTACACTACTGATCGTGAATCGTGATCGGAGCCCAGCGCTTCGCATTTGAACCGAATCCCGGGGCCCGCGATAAGTGTCGAGTGAGAACAGTCGGTTTAGGAAATCGTTCTGATTTTGCCCAGAGCACAGCGTTTCTTAAACTTTTTTATCCGTGGAACCTTTTTCGATGTTCACATTCTTCGTGGAACCCCTTACTTTTTTTTTTTTTAGATTTTTTCTGGATTATTCGTAAATAAATTATAATCATATTGCGCTTAATTTTAAATATACGTTAAAATAACTATAAAAATAACAATAATTGTATGCGTATATAATAATTCTTCAATAATAATTACTTTAATTAGACTATTCCATATGGCTTATACATTGTTATTTAATATACTAAGATTTTTTCTTTCTGTAGTGCGAATATATTTTCACCATTAATAATCTTTAGTTGGACATTTTAAAGTAATTTTCTTAAAAAATGTTAAAAAATAATGTAAGCTCCCAGGATTCCGTGAAACACAGTTTAAGAAACGCTGGCCTAGAGCCTAGTAAAAGCTTACGGCCGGCACATTGTTCATGACGAATCTAAAAGACGCACATGTCGAAATACGTTACCGAAAATACGAAACTCACATAAAATCTAGTTGATAAAATATTAATTTTATTTGGTATTAGATGAAAGGGCAAACGCAAACCTATGTATGTTACAATTTAAGTATTGAATTCCGTTGTTTTTTATGAAATAACTAGGTAGTTCATGAATTACCTACGAATGTTTGAAATCATACATGAAAATTATACTTTAAATATTTATTTATTTTTTTTTTACTTATTTCTAGTCATTCTATACAATTTTAGTTTGATATACTAACATGTTAAAGTATAAAATGCATTAAAACATTTTATTTATTTTTAATTTAGTTAATTATTTATTTGTACATGCAAAGTTATATTGTAGGAACAGTGAACGCTTGTGACTGTAAGAATATTAGTAAACTTTAAAACTTAACAATTATATCGACAATCAAAATAATAATAAATGTAAAACGATAATTTTATCTAACACGATAAACGTACACGAACACTTTAGTCACCGACAACAAGAACATCAGTTTTATCAAATTTATTGCTATGATGGACAGTAAAATAACGATATTGTACATGTATGAATCTATCTGACACATAAACGAAGTGATAAAAGAATGTATAAAATAACTAGTTAAAGTATAAATTATATACATCACCTACACGTTTTAGTTACTTTATAAATTATCTAGTTATTTCATAAACTATCTGATTCAATACTTTAACTGTACTATATATATACAGGGCCGGCTTTAGATACGTTCGAAGCACAGGGTGCCAAAATCAGAAGGGCGCGTGAGAGGCGTCGGAATTAGAATTAAATTTTCATCAACCGTTGGCGACACAAATCATCTACTACGGATAAAAAAAGAAAAATGTTACGATATGATTCAATATAAATTTGATTACTATTATAATTATCATTATTTATTATTCTATCGACATCCAAGGATAGGCCGCTCTTGTAGGTACAATTACAGTTTTATAAACTATCATTATATTATTTTAAATAAAACGTATGGATAGATATTTAATATTATACTTTATTAATGAAAAAAGTATGTTTGTTTGAATCACTGTTCCTTCATTGTTTCCTATAATAGTTTCAAAACATACGGTCAAAAAAGCACTCTCCTATTCATTTAAATGTTATAAATTATTAAAACGTATGTACACTGCATATTTCATAGAGCGGATGTAATACCGCCGGCGCAGGATATGCACGCACATAATATTATGGTCGTTTTAACGCCATTATTCCGGCAAATAACATTTCATAAAATATCTGCATGTTTAGAATACAGACATTATTTAGCATGTAGGTACGATCAGTCGGGACTAATGGCATAGAGCGTTATTTTCTTCTACGAACTGTATTCCGCGAGTACTGTATGTCTGTTTCGGATATCGACGACGATAAGACGATCATTTCGGAGGTTTTCAAATTTTTATTATGTATTCAAAACGATTTCATGAACTTTTACCATCGTAAAGTGGTGTCATTCGTTTGAAAAACATCCGCGGGCCTAACCTGACCGATTGTACAGCCAAATTGTACCGTTTTTCCAACTCGTGCGGCAATTATACACCAACAATTGATACGATTAATTTTTACAAAATAATTACTATTTTTTTTCCACTACTGTACACGTTCAAGATACTGTGAAATAAATATCGTTTGGCTGACCGTTTACGAATGTATACAGTATAGTAGTGGTGCATTAAAATCATAAACCCAAAAACAACGATCGGAATCAATATTACAAAACTACGCATGTCTGGGTATAATAATAATTTTTTCTTACTTTTTCAAACCAATAAAAAAATGTATTTCTAATAATATGATTTCTTTTCTTTTTTTTTTTTTTTTTTTTTAGCGAATTCTTGCGTTTCCATTTTTTATGGGGAATTCGATTCCAATTTTAGTGGCGATATTTCGTGTGGCAACAACCGGTAGATCGGTCTGGACCTGATCCGGTGTACGCACGGTGGTCAGCAGCGACACGGGCAGTCGGTACATTATGAACACGAAACGCGTTACATCGGCAGTGCGCGTTACGTTCAGTAGATAATTTTATTGTAATATTATACGTAGCGTACCTGTCTAGTTTTCGTTGTCGGAGAGAGCAATAATAAATAAACAAGACGTACGCCAACAGTTCGGGCGGAACTAAATAATTTATATATTATATTCGCATGATTCACGCGACACACGCGGGCTGTTTAGAAATTCCATGACCCGTCAAAACAAAATATAAAAAACAAATTGTAATTAGTTGTAATTTTACGTGATATTAAATGAAATCATTATTTTGTGCGGTTATGGGATATCTGATTTATTATTTTGATTCCATTATAATAATGCAAGTATGCACGTGTATCGTTAAAATACAATTCAATCGAACTCGAAAGTCTATTAAAGGTTTGTACGGTCGCTTAAACGCTTTGTACTGAGGTATTTATCGAGTTGTTAATTAGTGAATTAACTCGTGGTAAATTACATTGATTTATGCACTTGTAAACATCAGCTAATTTAGTGGTTTTGTAAACGCGCGCTTAATGAATTTTTTTTTTATGGTTATCGAACAAAGTAAATATAAGTTTTATCCTTATCAGTGCTGTGAATTAGAAATTTTACTTCATGTCCGTAAACAAATATATAACATATTATGATATAATATATAATAGCATTATCTTCGGTATCTTATAAAAATATAAAATAGTACAACTATATCAACTATACCAATTGTATCAGTTTTCATAGCATTTAAATAAATAATTGCAATTCTATATCGTAAACTCAAATCGCCAGTTATATCATTAATTTTATGATATTATGTGTTCCTATTCGGCTGTTTATCTGGAAACATAAATGATAATAAAATGAAAAATTCTAATAGAAAGCAAACTTCTATGTCATCGAAAAATAATAAATTGTATAGTTGGTTTCTATTGTTGTCACAGGTAGATGACACTGGAACACTGAAGCACCAAATACCTCTTTTGATGACGATATTCTCAAATTAGTCAATTTATATATTTATTATTTATATTTACTGCATACAAATTGTACGTATTACAAAAAAAAAAAAAAACTGTATAAAAAATGTTTTGTACTTCAAATAACATTAAAAATAAGAACACGACATAGTAAACATTAGTTTTTGAGATACAATTAATTGTTTTTAATTTTACATGATAAATTAGTAATAATAGTATATTCAAATTTCTGGAAATATATGTCAATACATAAATCTAAAATAAATTTTTCGAATTCAAGGATGTTTAGATTTTCATGGATAGTTCATTAGAAATCGGAAAATAAATTCCGTTACACAAGTCAATTTAAGTTTTTTTAAACAATTCGAATAGGTAGGTACTATTCTCGGAACGTAAAATGTATATATTCATAAAAATTGAAAAATTAAATCCTATTAGTGTAGCTATTTACAATACATTAAAATTTAAGTAAAAAATATTCACATCGTCGGCATTTAAAAAATTTGCAATTTTTCCTAAAAATGAAGCATTTAAGTGAATTTTCAAAAAATATGTGTGTACTACCTATGAATACCTATTTGTAATATTTTTACAATTCAAAACCACATATGATTTTCCATTACCTTTAACGTCTAGCCAGTGGCGCAACCAGGGGGGTGGACTCCGGGTCTGGACCCCCCCTTGGTACGTATAATAGTATATTAATATCATATTCTAGATATATATATTATAATTTTTTATTATTTGTATATTAGTTTATTTTGTCAGACCCCCCCCCCCCCCATGAAAAATTCCTGATTGCGCTACTGCGTCTAGCGCCGCTATTAAATACGTCTAGCGATTAAACAAATACTTATTTATTAGCAATTCACTTCATTAGTACTGTACAAAGAAAATGATAAGAGAGCATCAAATACGAACCCTCACTTCGTGTTCCGTAATATCAACACTTACATTAAAATCAATGGTCCTCAACTGGAATTCAATATTGACACTTCAAGCGCCTTCTGGTGATCGGCATGTAATGAAACGACCACAACGTTGACGTAATTTTTCTACAGTTTCCCACGGACCCGTGTAAATCTTCGTATTTTTTTTTTCAACTGTGAAAAGTATCGTATCACGATGAATAGCGTCTCGTTTTTTCTCTCGCTTTTATCACATTACGGGGGGAATGATGTTTTTGCATATTTCGTGCACTCACGGTTTAACGGCACAACCTCTCAGCCGCACAAGCGACTGTACGACAAGGACTTCCGATGTACGCATTTACATTTCAGTAGATGACACCATACTTTAATACCGGTAAAATATACTGATCTCGTTTTATTGTTTTAAAATATGTTTCGCGTAAACGTACATTTCCTAAATCAACATTTTTCAATCTTAAGTTCGCTGCTCATAAACCAATGACCAGGAAAACAAATTTATATTTACCAGGATTAAATTATGCAGTACCTAATGCGTTAAGTATATAATAAACTTGCTAATAATTAAATGATTATAAATATTAATGGGAACTAGATTTTTTATTTATTTTTTTTTTTTTTTGTGGAGGGTCGTCTAACGCAGGAAATTTGTGGTTTGGCACAACAAAAAGGTCAGAAAATATTGTTTTAGATATTCAGACTACCCTATCGATGCATTTCGTTCATGTGAGGTATTTTTTCGATTCAACAAGACTCGTCGGGTCCTTTATAGCGTACGTTTATTGATTACATGCGTCAACTTTCAATAAACCGTTTTGTTGCCTTCATATGTGTTGTCCACACGACAATTATTTTATTACTATACTCAGACCCGGATTAAGCAGGGATAGGGAATTGGATTCACCGCATACATCGAAAATGTGAGTCCCTTTCAATGTGTGCGGTTTCTGCAATATAATTATAAAATATATCAATACATGAATAAATATATATATATAAATGTATTTGTATATATTAAGTTATTTTTAGCGGAGTTAGTAAGAGTCTTGAAATGTAATCTATTTTTACAAAAAATACGTTAGTATAACTATAAAAAATGAAATAATAAAATTTAAAAAATATTTACTTTTACTTCTATAATGACACAAAATATTATAATATGTTAGATTATTGGAAGATTTTCAACAAGAAAAAAAATATTATTTTCTTTTCCTAATTTGTATACTACAATTAAAATATATATATACATTTTTCAGCTGAAAGAGCTTCCTTTAAACTAAATTGTATAAGAAACAAGTGTAGAACAAACAGCTCACAGGAAAAAATATAAATAATTTAATGGTTTTGCATTCTGTTAGTGCTGTTTTGGACGCAATCAATACCTATGAAATAATCGTAGAGTTTGCTTCCCAAAAAAATAAGAACAAGTTAATTGTTTAAAAGAAAAATGTTTAAAATGTTGTAAAAAATATATTTATTTTTATCAATAATTCGATTACGTTCGTGGATCCCTAACACTTTTTGGCCTCCGGTCCAAAATCCATCTCAATCCGGACATGTACGTACAAATATTATTGTTTTTTCGTAACGGTTTTGCAAAACGATCGCGTTCACCGTACACACGGAACACGACCGATTTGTTTCCCCATCGATTTCTAACGTTACCCGGGATAATATCGGTAGTTATGGGATGTAGGTAGGCGCTGTTTGTGTACACCAACGGTTTAATTACGATCCTATTATTATAACATCGCGCCAATGTCCAGCGGGATGATTAATGATAATTTTTCGGCCGTCCAGGAGAAATCAATGTTCACCGTAAACGGAGCACACATAGTTAACAGGCTTGGCCTCTCCCCGGCTGTTTCGCTTAATTACACAGTTTTTTGTACCCGATGCTATTTGCCGCCGCGTCGTTGTGGGATACGCCTATGTGGAATCCAACACGCCTGCACCACACGGTCCTTTATTCGACGCACGGAATGATCTTTTATGTTTCTCGTGTGCGACAACTACTAATGGCGTTATTTATTAGAAAAAGGATATATCTATTATTATAATAATTACAGAGAACTTTGATAACAGTGCCGGTATTATTGTCCGCTAACATCGGGTTTTCGGAGACGAATAGTGACAGTCATATCTTATGAACATTCCTTCGTTCAATTTTTCGTACGAAATGTTTTCGCGGATTACGTGCGAACGTGTATTATTTTTTCAGTCAATTTCGGTAACACCGAAAACGTAGTAAACCCGATTTGGATTCATAGTCCGCGACACTATTCTCAGTGTGGGTCGATTGTGGCTACGACACTGTTCGCTTGGTTACGACACGTACACTGATCTAGAAATGTATAGTATATACATATATTGTTCAATAACGATTTAAGGTTTTAAAATATTAGTGGTCCGAATTAAAATCTAATGTTTTTGAGCATAACATATATTCTGTACATACATTATTTCAACACGTTTATTATCTATATGTATACCAAGTTCTATTTAAAATGATTATATGAAATAACTGAGTGTTGGAAAATCATTATTCTACAGATTTGTTATATCACTGTTAAGGAATAATGTTTCAGTCTTCTAAAACGGATTAAATATCTTAATACACTTTGATTGACGTACTAAAAAAAATTCAATATTGATTTTCATCTTAGCCAATTGATTTTTATGGTCGTCAGAATTTTCTTGCAGTAATGTAGTATTTAATATTATTCGGTATAGAATTCGATTTTAAGCAACCCGGAATACAGAAATCGTTAATAAATTTGCATTTTCGATAAGCAAAAATTAATAAATAAGTAATATGTTGGAATTGTTTTGCGTTTAATTTATTAGTTAAACAACTAATTTACCTTGCTTTTTATGTTATTCATGTTATACCGGTAACAGTAACAATAATCTAGATCTATAGATGCATGATATTGTATCAAATTCAATGCGCATACATAATAACACGGTTATTTTATGTTTTCCAAAATTTTTTCGTGGAATTTATCTACGGAATTTGAACGACTTTTAATAGTTGTATATTTAATATACGCGAGTGCTCATATTTACTTATTGAAGACAGTCCTTGTTTTATTTTTTTACTCGGCAAATATATTTTAGATAATAACGATAATTTTAAATATACTGTTATGAACACCTGGATACAAAAAGTTTAGCATAGTAGTATTATTATTTGTATATTTATATATTATTATGTGATTGTATGTTATCGTATTTCTTATAAACCATCGTCGGTTTAAAAGAATGTGCTGACAAACTCCTTTGACCGGACGATAAGGCATGAGTGTTAACGAGTCAGTCCTCTGATACACATAGATCATTATAAAGTCTTAAGACAATATTTAAATCATCATCATTTCTCTTTTTCTTTGTACCAAATACAATAACTCTTAATAAAGTAACTTTAATAATTGTTGTGAATTGAAATATATTATTTATTTTTCGTATACCTAAATGTGTACGTAACAATATTCTATTAAAATAATTATTGTAACACGAATCGGGCTGTTAAAAGGTGTGTTCGTAGAAAATGATGTAATTTCTCAGTTGTTGTCAATAATATAATATCTAACCATGTTGAGAATATTTATACATTTTAAGTAGGTATTTTACGGTGTTTAAAATAATGATTTATTATTATTATGATATGCTATTTGTGAATTTCACTTGTACCATGTGCTGTATTGTTAAAAATATTATCCATGTTCAAAAAATAAACTCAAACTTCGAGTGTATTGCTATAGTACATCGACAGAGCTTAAACAATTTTCATGTCACTACAGTACGAACATTGTAAGCAGTTCATCTTAAAATTATTTTAAATTATAAGTTGTGTTAAGTGTAAGCACTATAATGTTTATTTAAGTCTAATAAAAGTTTAATAATTTTAAATTCTTTATAAACACTATACGATTATTTTTATATAATATACGGTACTCGGTGCAAAAAGATAATATTAGGTGAAGTGTTTGAAATATAGCTCTGTAAATAAGATGATAATGTTCTAGGTTGTAATCGATAGAAACATTCCCACGTTCTGTTTCAGTTACTATATTAGCAATGTATAGTTTTGGTTTCGACGCTTTTAGACATTATCGCCTCTCAAAACTCAATATATTTTGATGTTCTTTCATATTGTCGGCGGACATTGATGATTACAAGACACTTGTCTGAGTTCTCACATAGCAATTATTCAGCACTCTATAGTCTATAACGCTTTCATTACTATTATAACAAAACGTTGCAATTTATGTGTGACGTGTGGAGTGTTAGTGAAAGAGTGGGGTTTTTTTTTAACACAGTATACGAGTATTAAATCAAATCAAATTGTTTGTGATTTTGATTTAATTAAGACAGCAGTAAGATTGATAGGCATTGTTTTCTATCGAAAACGATCGATTCTTTTCTTTTCCGTCGACATTAATTAATTATGCCGAACATGCTTATTCGTACAATAAATAAAAGTTATACTTATATTTTAACCATTTTTATTCCGAACGGAGTAGCTTTTAATCAGGGACAGATTCACAGTTAGAAAACTGCAGTTTAAACTATTTTTAAGAGGCCACTTATTAAGGCTTAAACTGGAGTATAAATGTACACCTTGTAACAAAAAAAAAAAAAACAAACACAATAAAATCATAAAATATATATTTTTAAATTGATTCATAATTCTCATTGAAAGTATTTACATTTATATTATTTTTTTGGAGTCTTATATGGGGTCCGACTTAGAGATGTTTTACTGTAATATACAATTAAATTAGTGGCGTAATTTGGGGGATGGTAACTGGGGCATTTGTCCTAGTTTAGGATTAACTTCGACTTATATTCAGCATACTTACAAAATATAAGAAGTCTTCAAGAGGCTAATTTTGTCAAAAAATATTAATTGTGGGTCAACTAATCATTTGAACCCCCCCCCCCCCCCCATAAATTCACCCCGGATTTAAATACGAAATGGGGCTTAAATTTTAGTTGATTATGAATTATGTTTTTGGGTAGAAAATCATAATCATAAATGACTAGAGATTTATTAGTTGGTGTGATTATTGACCATTGGGTAAATTGTGATATTTGCTTCGAAATGCTTGTTGTAGGAATATTATGATAAAGGTTATCATTTTATTTTTCTAATAACAAACCGTAAAAAATTGTTATTAAATTATATGGACTTAAAACAAAAACGCGTAGAACTTTTTTTAATATTTATGTTATATAATTAATTTTTTTTTTTTAATAATTTTATTTACAATAATTAATTAAATTTAATTGATCTAACTATTATTAATTTAGTTTAGAAATGTTTTAATAGATTTAATAATAATTGATACGCTTAGTTTTAAATTCTACATATAATAATTTATTTAATATTTAATAATTTAATTTATTGTTTTATAGGCAAATATTGTCATTAAAACTAAAAGTTACGTATTGTTCTGTGTCCAAAATATTATTCAGTGTTGCTCAAAAAATAAGGTTAACGTATGTTAAGTACAACATTTTCAGATTACACAGACCAACATTTTAATCTTAATCTTAATCTCAAAGTTTTAATCTTAATTTATTAACCTACGACTGTTCAAGTTTTAATTGTATTGTTACTGCAACAGTTATAGTATTCAGAAATTTCTTTTTAATAGGTAATGACTATCACAATAAAAAATCTGTAAGTCACTGAGACCACGAATGTTTATCGTTTTGAATCCTAGGATAGCATACCAATGTCGGGTGTGCAAAGGGTTAAGTCATACTTTTTTCAGCCTTTAACAGGTTATTTGGACAGAATATTTTTCAAATGTATTATTTCTGCAATATATGAGTAATTGATATCTAAAAATATTAATGAATTATCGTATTAAAAAAACGAAACTGGGTGAAGGTCAATCCGTCATTAAAAACGTTCGGGTCTATCCTTCTAAGAGAAACTACTGTGTCCAATTTCCCGTACTTTATAATGTACTTCATTTTTGGTGCTGGCTTGCCACCGGCTGGAGAAGAATGCTCTAGGAAAAAAAACATTTTTCCAGAACAACTGCATTCCCCGCTCAGTCCAGATTAACACCTAAGTTAATTAATACTTAAACATTTTTCATATAACATTTCAAATTCGTATTGGTTTTTTTTTTTTTTTTTTAATAAATAATGGCATTTTTTTGTTTTCAAACTATACTTATATCAATATAATCTTTTCGAATTATCGAGTGATGATTTATTGCTCAAGTTTAAGTAAAGTAGTGGAGAGCTGTAAAGTAGTATGAACATTGTAGTCCAGTGTCCGGTACATTGTAATAAGTGAATGAATGACTACTTACTTTTTTTTTCGTTTTAAGACGAGTATTTGAAAACCAGTAATACTGCACACTTTATGCTGTCTTTTTTTAAATGATTATCTTGTTTTTTATAATTTATTTTCATTTATTTTTGTGTATAATTGGCGTGCTAGTTTTAAATATATATTAGTTCCTAAGAGTACATAATAAATGTCAGATATTATTATTTTGATATAATAAAATAAAACTGTAAATTTCACTTTCCTATCCATAGGTATCAACTGGTTAAGTATATGGGCGCAGTTGCCTCGCTAAGAAATTTTTGTTAGAGTTCCTTAGAGAAATTATTATAATGCATGAAATATATTTTTTTGATAGATGACATTTTTAATATTAATTTTCTTTTTCAAGTACAATTTATAGTATAAAATATATGAAGACTTAATATAAATAATAATCTTAGAAGTTTATTTGTCAATTATCTAAAAATTTCACTACTTTAACATTTATATATCAGGGCAAAGGCTAAATAGCATAACACGTTTGATAAAAAAAATCTGAACTGCTGAATTTTAACAATGTTATTATAGTAAAATATGTTATACTGTGTAACTCTCAAAAATAAAAATAAAGGTGTGTTCTCTTTTTAAAAAGTTTTTAATAAAGTAATTGCCATTAATTAGAGGTAGTGGAGAACTTGTGTTAAGAGCTCTAAAACATAAAAGATAAAATAATAAAAAAAAACCACTGTCGACCTAATTTAAATTAAACAAAGGATGTTTCCGCTAACATTTTTGACTTTTTTTAGGGTCGAAGACTGTAAATAATGAAATGTTTACCAAGAAAGCATGATATGTGGGTGTTTAACGAAGTAAAACCACCTCTACGCCTACCAACTCATTATGATTGTGAACTGTGATCAATTTTTGTACTCCTAAAAATCTACGTTCAGCATCTACCACATGTATCTACAACATAATAAATAATAATTTTTTCTTTAATCGTGAAGAGCTTAATGAAGATGTTTTTTTCTCATCAAGATTGATATATCGTCGTATCTATGAAGTGAAATAGCTTAAGCTATTATAATTAGATTGGTTTTGGCATACATTTTACCAAACAGTAAATAATTTTAATAGTTCAAAACCAATTATTTCTGTATAGATTACATACGTATGTTTGATCAATACAGTTCATTTAATAGCGTAGAAAAATGCAGATATAGTATATAATATATTTATATTACATTTACAAACATAAGTATTAGTCAACAACTAATTATCATACTATGCGAACATATTATTTAGTACATTAAAATCGAGGATTTAATTTCTTGTGAATCAATATTCTTACTTTAAAAATTTATATTTTCAATTAGTTATGAATATTAAAATTAAATATTTATGTAAATAAATTGTTGTACTTATCTGGAGTAAAGGTCAACCGTGATCAATCGAATGTATTTTCGTCAATTTAGTATTTGCTCGTCACTGGTTAATAATTATTAATAACGAAAAAAAAATTTATATCTGAAATTTATAAATTATTTATTCATAATAATACATACTTGTATTAAAATTACAGCACGAGTAGGGTACAGTTAAATTCTGCTCGACTAAACTGCAGATACTTTTAAATTACTCACTACTTGTTCGGTATTTGGTATACAAATATCAAAATTTCCAGAAAAACATTGTGCAGAAGAATATAAAATTCATAATACGTAAGTGTTTCATTTTGCCAAAAATAGGAATCTCAAATAGTGTACACAATAAATAATAAAAATTAATAATTGTAAAAATGTGAAAAAATGAATTTTTAGCTTTATAATTATAGTATTGTCCTTTAAATTATATTTTATAAAACTGTTTACATTGACCGGAAAAATAATTGCCTAAAGTAACAAACTTATTGTCTATATGTTATAACACTAAATTGCAAATTACTTGATGCTGTGGTCGAATGTGAAAAATAAATAAAACTTGTTAATCTCCAATAAATGTATTTTATCAGTATTGCAAAATATATTACTCCAGATAACTTTTATGATAGTTTTTCTTATTATGCGTATATTTGACATTACCTAAAATGGTATAACTCAATTATCAACGTATTAATACGTAAGTATAGCTATAAATTATAAATTATATAAAAAACGTGATCATAATGTATACAATCACCATTGTGGTATCATAGATAGTATTTCCTACGTATATGCTATGATAAAAAATGGTGTCTAATAGTTATTGAAGGTACAGTCATGAGATTGGATTTAATAACACTACAAAATTAATAAATACGTATTACATTAATAATTAATAAAACTCTATTTTCTGCAAACTTGTAATTATTTTAATTTATTTATCTTCCGGTACGTCCTTGTCATTCTAGTAAAATGGCATTAAATACGTATTTATGTTTCTAATATTATATTATCCTTATAGTCTCACATGATCAATAATTTATCATGAAACTATGAATATCTCAATTAATTATTTATTTTATGTCCGTTCAATTGTTGTCGTTTAATTTAAATTTGAGTTTTACTAATATTTAAACATTTTATTCAAAAATAAAAACAAAGTAGAGATTTAATAATTTTTCACAATCAATATGATGATCAAAAATAAAATAATTAAAAAATATAAATCATGAAACGTTTTATGTAGACATTTCGTAACTCACAAATTATCACTGTGTGTAAGTTTATTGAAATCGATTTTTTTTTTTTTTTGTAAAATGAGTTGCTGTTTTTTATAATTTTGAAAAAAAAAAAAAGAAACACTGAAAATAAATAAATAATACTGATGAATAATTCAAAGCTATGGAATCATTAGTGGGTATATAATAAAATAAAACTGATGAATACAAATATTAGAAAATAAAACATATTTCAGAATTATTTAGATACTTGAAAACCCGTTATATTTTCTACATTTTATAAAATTTTTAAATGTATATGTAAAATAACTATTTCTGAGTCACATATATTATATGTTAAGCAAAATATTCAACTATATACAGTGTCCCAGAACGATTCGACAGTTGGAATAACTTTCGTTTTGTTTATTATTTTTAATTTTTTTTTTTTTTTTTTTAATAAATAATTAGGTCTCGCGTTACAAAAAAATGGTGTTAAAAGATTTTTTTGATATTTAGAACTCAAATTTGAAAATTTGAAATTCTAAAGTTTGAAAAAAAATTTTAAATAGCCGTTTTATAAATAGTATTTTTAAAAAATGTATGGTTTTAAAATAACTTGTTCAAGTTTAACTATTGATTTATTATGAATTTTTTAAATTTTTTAAATTTATGTGAATAAATGTGAATTTGATAATTACAATTATTGTACATTCTATCAAGTCAAATTGGTGATTATGATTAATTTTTCCATGAAATTATGTACGTGATTTAAAATATTCTGTGCATTTGAAATTTTATCCAATCATAAACAAAATATGCTATCAGTATCACTATTATTAAAATAGGTAAATAAGAAGATAATTATTCAATTAATATTTAAAAATATTTCATTTATTATTCATAATTTTAATAAAAAGTATAGTATACATTTTTTATTGGTTTCCTTCGATAACAATCGTGTAGAGGTTATAATAATATAATCAGTCTTGTAAAAAATATTTTTGAAAAAGTATTAAGATTCTAATACTAGTATTCGAATAAAAAAGTATTAAAATACTTTAAAATACTATTGTAAAAATGTATTTGACGAATACTCACAAAGTATTTGAATATAAATACAAGTATTTTTTTTAATTTTTTGCTATATAATATATATGTATATTGTACACCAGTATAGGTGTCTATTATGTTACTACTTTCCATGGATCTTAACAATTATTATAACATGTCTGACTATTTAGAGATAAATATATGTTCACATATTTCATTCTGCATTCACATATATTTCAACTAATATTGATTAAATTTTAATGAAAAAAATAAAATAAAAAGTGGTATTAATTTACTATAAATGGAATACTATGGAATTATTTTAAAATTATTAGAATTTCAGTTTTCTTCAAAAATTCCAATACAGAAATTATATAAAATGTAATGTGGTATTTAGTGTGGTAACATTGTTATTACCTACTTTTACTATACAAAAACATAATATTAGTTTTCAATGGAATCAATTTTTTTTGAAAAATAATAAATTAAGATTAATAAAACGGAATTGACTTTATGGTATTTTAATACAATTATTTAAATTTTGGTAAAAATACAATTAAAAAGTATTCAAAATACTTAAAAATACATAAAAAAATTTTTATTTAGAATACCATGTAAATACTTGTATTCGAATACTTTACAAGACTGAATATAATAATAATAATAATAATAATAATAATAATAATAATAATAATAAT